>NW_016823670.1:519085-575150 GCF_001698545.2 Rhinopithecus bieti
TCAAAAATGCTTCACAATCCAATTTAAAACCATTTCAAGTCATTACTTTTTCATTTACCTGTTAATAACTCACACCATTGCTTTTAAGCATGTGAATGTTTCCAACCATCACCATCAATTTTAAAAATGGACAACAATGAAAAGATGTCCAAGAGTCTCCAGAAGCATCTAAATTTTGGATCTCTCCCACGCACAGCACAAGGTAGAATTGATACAATGTGCCTTCCAGCTTGCCTTTAAAGCTCTCCATATGTCTGGTTCTGAGGTGAAAAGATTAAAAATAGGAAGAGGCTGGTAGGGAGTGAGGATTCAAAATGCATTGCTAGATCTCACACCCGTTACATTTCCTCTGTAAGATCTCAGCTGCAGTTGCTAGTGGGGATATTGGAGGGTATACTTTAAAGTTGGCTAAGCATTATGGGGAGAGTTTCCCACCATTTCTTTCCCTTTAACCTGTAGAATTCTTTCTGAAGTAAAAAAGAGTCTTAATGGGGGCTCAATGCTCACAGCATTAACTCAGAAAGACCCCTGGCATGAAGGGAGCTTGTTCCAAGATCTCCTCTTGGGGTCTGATAATTCAGCGAGAGAACCAGCCAAGAGAATAAATTAGGGAACAGTCTCCTTGGTCTGTTCAGGACAACCTTTCACATCCTAATCTTTTACTTCCCAGGTTTCCCTCTCATTTGAAAATGAAATTTACCTTAGCTGATCAGCCTGCTTTTGTGTTTTGGTTGCAAAAATATTTTGTGAATTTATGATAATCGATACTTTTGAATGGTTTTTACCTTTCAAAGAGTATTCTGTTGAAAACACCATGGAACATGAAGGAAATGGTGGAGGGTGGGGTGAGGAGGCTGTTAAGTTAATTGTTTATTTCCTGTCAGAGAGCAAGATATTCAAACAAAAAGTGACAAATAAGATTGGCTTGGAAAACTGCCACTCCAAAATTCAGAAAGTCAACCTACATTAGGCAAAGGCAACATTTCAAAGTGCAGAAAATCTGGCCCCAGGTATAGCTAATGCCCGTGGTACCGAAAAAAAAAAAAAAAAAAAAAAGCATACATAACATTCAGGAACACCACACTTGGAGAAATAGAACACGTAAATTATAAGCGATGCAGAGAGATCAAAGTACATATAAACATTTCAACACATTCTATTTTTACCAGGAAAGATATTCAGGTCTTAACACACTATCAGAGCTAAATTTAAATGTTTAACAGGATGCTTGTATACGGCCATTCCTACTGCTTCTGATGCTACACTTATTTATATTTACTGCACATGAGTCCTAGGTCTACATGAAAACTGATGTTCAACATCAAAATGTACACCCTTAAAGAAGGTAAAAGTGTAGGATCTTGCAAACACTAGAAGCAGCTACTGCCTATAAGTGGATATTACACATCTCATCTAAATTCCTAAGCCTACTCATTTGGTTAGACACCATGTAATCAAGTTCCTTTGGCAGTGATTGAGGGATAAAGCTGAAGATTCTTGCTGGCCCCGTAGAGAAATGGGGAGAAATTTGGCAAGGCATCTTTGACATGGCTCAGGAATTAGAAATATTAGAAATACACACTGAGACTGGAAATTGGGTTTACTAAGCTACTTATCTCACAAAACAAACTCTGTTGTTTATTAAAAAAATAAAACTAAACTTCTGTTCCCTCTTTAGGTGTCATGTATACATAAGCAAATCTAAAAGTACTTCTATTAGGGAAAAAAACCTGGGCCAATTACTGCTAAATTAGCGTAAGTATGTGAAAATAAAATTTACACTATAGGAGGGGGAACTGTTTTTTGTTCTGTAAATACGGAGTTAGCTATATTACATAAAGTTTTCTACTATAAGGTAATATTAAAGAGTCACCCCTAAGCTCTAGGAATGAGTGTTATAATATATTAAGAAATTCTATTCCTTTTCCTTGCTCATTTATAGTATTTGCAATTAAATAAGAAAAATATAGAATTTAAATAACATTCACACCAATACTTAAAGATTTATCATAAGGTCATAATTTGGTTTTAATTCTAGGTTATGGGAAAACACACTGTGTTAGGAAGCATAAAAATATTCTTTGCTTTGTAATGTTCCTAAATATCTCATAAGAATTGTCCTGTTAATGTAAATATTAAGTAGGACATTATGTACTCTTCATTATCCTAAAATTCTAATGTCCTAAAAATTATAGGGAGTTAAACAGAAAATTGGCTAAAATTAGAAAATAGAGTCCTTTCAATACACAGGGTTTAAAGATTTTTAACAGTATTTCTTTAACAGGATTTGTCCTTTATTTTAAAGTTCTAGCAGACTGATATCCGAGTATGGAGTTTCCAGAAACTACAATATATTGTTTGGGTGGAATAGGCCATGGCAATGGAACCTGTCCTGTTAGTATTGGCGGCTCCTGGATGCCCATCACTTGCCCCGGTTCACGAAGACTCCAGTCTACATAAATTTCATAAAGCACGGAATTTGTTTCTCTTCTGATAAAATGGAAGCAATGACATCTCACAGTTATAAGTTGATTTTAAAGTGCACAAAAAATACAACTATTTATGCCATGTAGTTACATGAATAATATTCCTAAGAGACTTTAAATCTTTAATACCCAACTTCTGTCAAACACTTTGAAGCACAAAACTATATTAAGAAAGCATGTGGCATTCAATTTCTGACATTCATCCCCAAAGAAGGCAAAGCACAACACTAACACATCTCTGAAATGCAAATTCCATTAAGTGCAAATTTCTAAAACACAAGGTCAACCTAGAAACACGTTTTGAAATTCAACAAGTTCTCTTTTTAAATTAGTATGCTCGGTATATAATTTTCAAACACAATCTGAAGTGATTTTCTAACATTTGTTCGCAGTCTAACTTTTGCTCCCTCATAAAAATATACTCTCATGGGTCCATTTTCTGTTTTCTAATTTTTGCATTTATTAGCTCAAAATATCTAACCTTTTAGGAACATCTTTTCTTTCCACATTTTCAAATATGAAAAAGGCTTTGCTTAAGTTTTATCGTAGGAACACCACCAGTAATAGCATTCCCTTCTGTTTGAGCTTAAAGTACGTCTGAGCAGCTCCAAAGGGAGACGTTTTCATGAAATTTATGAACCCTCTCAACCAGAGTTGAGAATTAGCGCAACTTCCTTCGAACTATTTGTCAAGTGAATACTGTAACTAGACACAGAAAGGGATAGTCATCCCAAGAACAAGGTACTATTTTTTGACTTTCTAACTAACTCCACCTGGGCACAAGGGAGATGCAGAACCACGCTAATCCCAGGAGAATGTCGTAGATGCCCGAGGGTCTTACACCGAGCTGGAAAACGGAACCACCTGCTTTCCGCCCACATAAACCTCCTCAATATTTCGATCATCTCCTGAAAGAAAAATCAAGGAATCATGTATAAAATCCTTTTGTGTCAATAAGTATCTTCCTTGCCATTGGGAGAGATTTTTTTTAAGATACTTCTAGGAGAGGAAATACTAAAAGCTGCTTTCCCCCCACCCTCCAGATTGTTTATAGTCTGAACAGGAAGATATGACCGGTAGAAAATGTCATAGCTAATTTGATGATTAGGGTCTGAATTCTGCACCAGAGGCAGAAATCACATAAAGTTGACTCAACCCCCTATAGCTGTCCTTTCTCAGCTAAAGTGGTTGGTTTATATTTTGCCCCCATTGAGAAATAAATACTACTCTTTACGCTCCAGAATCAGCTCCACAAGAAGTAACACATGTGTCTTTCCATCTCGAGTTCACTCAGTCCTGAACTCACTCAACAGAATGGGAGGGAGAGTAGAATCTTCTGCATTACTGTTTCTCTCTCTGAATGGAATTGAATGTGAGTACATCATGAGCACGTGTGGTGAGACTCTACTATATATTTGTCACAAAACATGGTAGGGGAGAATGTCAGATACCGAATAAGTACAAGGGGGTTGAACATGACGATCTCTTCACCTTTGGCCTTCTATTCCTCAGCTTAGAATTTTTGACTAGAGATTTCAAATAGAACCTTTAAATAATGTGCCACCAATGGGCTTGATGCTTCAGAGTGTTAAAAAAATAATGGATTAAAGCAAATTATCATACATAGAATTTAATATATGGTATGGTAAATATATAGAGCCATACCCAAGAAAAAGACAGGGAAAGGTTTTATTTAATATTTAGCATAGAGACATACATCTACCTACCTAGATAGAGGAACTTCTGGATAACAGCCTAAAATGGAAAATAAAAGTAATAAGAAAGACTAGTTTGTGCATTTAGAAAAGTAAATTCACAGGCAATAGTGGTTGGCAAAGCCCAGAAATACGAATTTATTTCTTAATGTCAAAATCTACTTCTATTAATTAAAAAAGAAGTGGCTATGTGCTTCATAAAAACCTCCCAGAACAACAAAATAATCCACTGGCAATTAACAGAAGTTTACCTATTGTGTGAAAGTTCTGGGTATGTAACTTTTGAGTCATCAGAGAAACGGTATTATATAAATTAAAGAAATTAATTTAGTAAAATAATTCAAATATTTCAAGAGGGGTATGATATAAGACAAGCTCGTCCAACCTGCCTTATTTTGTTTTTGTTGTTCTGTTTTGTTTTGTTTTAGGCTTTTAACAGCCTGAAGCCACGGTTTTTAGTTTGTCTCTACTGATAAGCAGAAAAGAGGGATGAGGGAGGGGGCTTTACTGGCACAACCAGAAACAGAAACTAAGACCCCATGACTGTATTCTCTCCCTTGGACACCCCTGATGTAAGAAAAATGACTAGGACCATTTCCTACAGCCCTATTCCCAGAAATTTACTCTAATAAGAGAGTAAAATAATAAACAATATGAAAACAATGATGGGGTCAGGACACATTACCTCCAATCAAACACAGAAAGGTCACTCTGACCCTCCCCTCACCCCTCACCCAGATGCAGGTCGTAAGACCATTAAGTAAAGGGGTGCCCTCCCTATGCCAGATCTCTGAAGACAAATGGTCACAGAGAAGAATCTGAACAAACAGGCCTTACTAAGAAGTTCCCTCTAGCTTATTACCACTGGATCACACTCTTTGTCCTATCATATTTCTCTACAATTTTCCACTCTTCATCAAACCTAGCATAAAAATACCCAAGTTTACCTGTTTCTTTGGGTCTTCACTTCCTTATGAAGGCTCCTGTCATGTAAAATTTATATTAAATAGGCCGGGTACAGTGGCTCATGCCTGTAATCCCAACACTTTGGGAGGCCAAGGCAGGTGGATTACCTGAGGTCAGGAGTTCAAGACCAGTTTGGCCAACATGGTGAAACCCCATCTCTACCAAAATTACAAAAATTAGCTGGGTGTGGTGGTGGGCGCCTATAATCCCAGCTACTTGGGAGGCTGAGACAGGAGAGCTGCTTGAACCCAGGAGGCAGAGGTTGCAGTGAGCTGAGATTGTGCCATTGCACTCCAGCCTGGGCGACAAGAGCAAAACTCTGTCTCGAAAAAAATTTTTATTAAATAAATGTGTATGCCTTTCTCCTGTTAATCTGTCTCTTGTTATAGTGACCTCAGCCTTGACCCTAAGATGGGTAGAGAAAAGATATTTTCCTCTTTTATAATAACAAATGGTACAAACTTCACATAATACAAAATTTTCTTTTAAAAACTTTAATGTATTTATTATCACATTTACTCTCATCAGTAGATCAATTTAGAAATGGCAATAGTTAATTCTGTTTTTAGGAAGAACTCAGTATCTTATAAGAAATCATTTTCAGGTAAGATGAACTAGTTTATTGTATCCATAGAAAACATTTTATAGTAAGAGAAATAAAGTTCATTTTCTTACAAAATTAAAACCATTGACATAGCATCACGGTCAAGAGCCTCGCCTCCAGTAGTTAGAAAGTCCCGTGTGTGAATCCAAACTCTGCCTACTAATCACTGGCTATGAGTCTTTACATAAATCACTTAACCTCCCTTAAGTTTCACTGCCCCTATAAATTAACATGGCAATATTAATAGTACCTACTCTCTTAGAGTTGCTCCGATGATCGAACAAAATTAGATATGGAAGTGCCTAATCCCATGCCTACCCAGCACATAGCAAATGTTCAATGAGTGCTAATTACATTATGGCTGTTTGTGGCCAAATACATTCAAATATACAAAAACATTCAAAATATAAAAGTTTTGTTGGCTGGGCACAGTGGCTCACGCCTGTAATCCCAGCACTTTGGGAGGCCAAGGCGGGTGGATCATGAGGTCAGGAGATTAAGATCATCCTGACTAACATGGTGAAACCCCGTCTCTACTAAAAATACAAAAAATTAGCCAGGCATGGTGGCGGGCACCTGTATTCCCAGCTACTTGGGAGGCTGAGGCAGGAGAATGGTGTGAACCCAGGAGGCGGAGCTTGCAGTGAGCTGAGATCACACCACTACACTCCAGCCTGGGCTAAAGAGCGAGACTCTGTCTCCAAAAAATAAAAATAAAAAACAGGGTTTTGTTAATACCATTATTTTTAACATTGCTGTCATAAAATTATAATAATTATTAAAGGGCTCTAGTGTCCCTTTTAAGATTTTCCTGCATTCCATTAAAATGCTTCAGTTTCTATTTTCCTTTCTACAGGGAAGCTATTATGACAAGGACTTTATAAAATAAATGCCTTCTGATTAACTTTTTTTTTACTTACCTCAGAAATATCACCCAAAAAATCCCCATAAAACAGATCAATGGGAGAGTCGGATGCTTTGGGGTTGATCAGGAGGGCATCAAATTCCTTGCCCACTTCAAAGTTTCCAATTTCACCATCCAGCCCCAGGGCTATTGAGAACAAGTGAATAAACAGTCAGGATTGCAAGACATCAGACCACACTAATGTCTCAGTTTGTAAGGACAGATTTTGCCAACATGTCGCTAGGAGAGAAAAAAAATAATATCTTAACAGTGAGACAGAAAAGCATTCTCATTCTAATAGGTCACAAGACTTCTACTTACATAAAGCGGAGTATGCACAGGAAAGCAAAATCTGAGAATAAAAACAGTTCCCTTCATGACTGTATCATAACTCTGATATGTCTCTATTTCAGCTCTACCAGTGCATTTCATTTCATAGCCCAGCTGGTCTATGCTTTTCATTTATTCCTCTAAGAAACATGATGATTAACATAATACCTTTATTCTTCTTCCCTTCTATTCTCCCCCCAACACTCCAAACTCCTTGCATTGCCTTTTTTTATTCTTTCTGTTCCATGAAATAGCTGAC
Source organism: Rhinopithecus bieti (assembly GCF_001698545.2). Lineage (NCBI taxonomy): Eukaryota > Metazoa > Chordata > Mammalia > Primates > Cercopithecidae > Rhinopithecus > Rhinopithecus bieti. The sequence goes on from NW_016823670.1 coordinate 526,350, forward strand.
AAGATTTATTTTCACGGAAGTGAAATGAACCTTGAATAAATAAAAAATAATTATCCTTTTGCATATTTGTCAATGCAGGCATATCCATCAGAAATTCCTTAGTTTAAATCCTTTGAATGGAAAAAAAAAAGCTCACTTCTCAAAGTGAACAGATTCTGATAACTCAAAAGTCCCAATGGCTTTTGAAAACAGACCAATCTCTTTCCAACCCTGAAGGTTTTCTGGTCACCAGAGAAGAATGGTTTTCTAAAACAGAGCACAGGCCAATAATTATCTATTGACTTGGCTCATCTCACAGCTACAACTCATGTTCCAAGATTATTGGATACCAAGGAAGAATACCTCTCATTTTTATGATTTAGTTTCAGAAAGATGGGGGTAGTTGGCTTTCCTCGCCAACGGAGGTATTGGATCTAAAGTTCCTTAAAGCCTGTAATCTGAGGAAGGTGTACACTGGGGTCACAAATGGAAGCATGAATGAAAGGAAGGTTAACCAGAGTGCAGTATTATTTATTTCAATTTTCACATGTGTTTGTTGCATTCTATCACTGCTAAGATACACTTTCATGTTAAAAAACTGAATCGATTACCTTTGTTAGGAAATATCTAATACATTATATTTCTACCTGTAGGTATCCAAAAGTTGTGTCATTTCTCTAAACACTGACTTAGAAATCTTACTTGTTCTTAAAAGGTTCTTTAAAGGGCAACTCTTTTATTCTCAGAAAAGAAAAATGGCTTTTTAGCTGAAGTACTCTCTTTAGCAAGACAGGGGTATGAAAATAATCCGAAATGTTAAAAGGAGCCAGGTGACTTCTACTAATTGTACGGGGAAGGACTGAATGTAATAGAAAATCATTGGAAATTCTCTCCTCCTTCACTGATTACTCGACTTCTTTTTGCCCTTGACAAAGAAGCATGTCAAGTATAAGTTTTTAATGACTGACTTCAACGTAAAATTGTTGCGCATTTAATAGACCAGATAACCAGGTGCAGTGACTAGGGTTTAGGCAAGGTTGATGGTATATATAAACCAACTGGGTTGTTCAGTAGAGCCTGGAGACTTCAGGAATGAACTAACCAAAAAAGACACAATTCTTTTCAGTGAATTTGTAAACTGATATAAATAAAAATTGTTGCCCAGAGATCCCATTGGGCTGGTAAGTGACTCAAATGCATTTCAGGAAATGTGGTTTTGCTGCCTTTGGAGTAAATGTTGGTTCTGTGAAGATCATTTTTGCTCATCTTGATCTTCTTGAGAATGAATGTAAAGGCCATGGCAGTGCTGGGAAAATGCCACACTTTAAATACGGATCCATTCACCTCATTTTACTCTGACTATAGTAAAGAAACAAACTAAGGAAGAGAAATTCCATGAGTAAGCCCAGTGACCCAGAAAATAGATTTAAAAGCTACACAGCAAAGTACAAATGATTTCGTAGGCACTCATGCTGGCTTGATCAAAGAAAGAGGATACTGATGAAGTAACTCACAGAGAGCCTAGAATTCAAAAAGCACTATTTAAATACAACTTGTTTGTACCATGAACATAGATGGTAGAATAACTACTCAAACTCAAATTCAGATGTGAAAGGACAATGGTGGTGTGGGTGAAAGGTTGTAACACTTATTAAAATAGTGGCTGATTTGAAACTTGGGATTTTGGAAAATAAACCATAAGACTTTGGGAAATCAAAAAAAAAAAAAAAAAAAAATCCAAAAAAAAAAAAAAAAAAAAAAAAATCCGAAAACAAAACAAAACAAAAAACAACCCTGTATTTGTTTTTCTTGAAATGTGCTTATGGTGTTCATCCTAGTCCTCAACACTCAGAGAACATTTGAGAAGTTTCTCTTCCCAGGATAATCTTGGCTTCGATCATCCTCCATTTGTAAGACTCAGGGTATCTATCATAAATCTACACCCAAATATGTTTCTAAATCTGTATCTACATTTTAATTTCTCACTAGCTACCTATGGTTTCATGCTGTGTTTCACTATCATCCATTCCGATTACATTTATAATTCTAAAGTGACTTAAAGAAATACAATGACCAATTTTTATTTTTTTCCATAACAATACAGTTACACGTGAGAACTGGGAAAAGCTGATGAGCAATATTTGCATATCAACCAACTAAATTTTTACATCTTTATCCTTTAAAAGAGGTTTGAGGAATTAGTGTACTTAAGCATATGAACCAAATGCATGGTCTTGGCAGGGATTTATACAGGAAGTAGTGGAAGGGCAGAAGGTAAGAAATCTGCATGCTGGCATCAGATTAGGTGGATTCAAATCACAGCACACTGTGGCTTGATAGCTGTGTAAGCCTCACTCAGGCTCCTTGTTTGTAAAACGAAATGAATAACAGTGGTTGTGAGGATTAAATAACAACACATATAAAGTATGTTGTATGATTCCTATCACAGGGAAAGAGCTTAGTAAGCCTTGGCTACTATTTTACTATTATGATCATCACTCAGGCCACTGGAGAGCAAGTTACCTGACTCAGCGGAAAAACAGATTCTTTAATTTATTTATTCGGAGACAAGGTCTCACTCTGTTGCCCACGCTGAAGTGTAGTGGTGCAATCACTGCTCACTGCAGCCTCTACCTCCCTGGGTTCAGATGATCCTCCCACCTCAGCCTCCCAAGTAGCTGGGACTACAGGCACACTCCACCAAGCCCAGCGAATTTTTTTATTTTTTGTAGAGACAGGGTTTTTTCACATTGCCCAGGCTGCTCTCAAACTCCTGGGCTCAAGGGATCTGCCTGCCTCAGCTTCCCAAAGTGCTGGGAGTACAGACATGAGTTACTGTGATTCTTAGGCACCTGGCCTAAGAATGGATTATTTTAAAGAACTCATATCCATGTAACCAATGTAATACCCATTAAAACAATCAATATGATAACTGTGTCTCAGACACCTATTCTACCAAAGACAGTGAAATCACTGAAGGAATGATTCCTCCGTCAGTGAACTTCACTTTACTGGGTGAGTTCTGGGTATGTTACATGAGATGAGATCATTATGAATATTGGATTTTCCTAATATCAATCATGCACCTTCACACTACATCCAAGGACGCAGATCAGTATGGTTGTATATTATGTGAGAGAAAAATGTAATAGTCATTACCTTGGCTTCCTCCAAGAGTAGCTAGTCTGAAGACTTCTTTGAGTGTGAGGCTTTTCTCATTTACCTTATTAATTAAAAGGATATTGGAAACCATCACTGCTCTTCTGATTGCATCAAGCATGGAATATGAATAGCCACCAGCCACGTCTACAGTAGGTAAAATAAAACCAAAACAGTAACCTTGTGAGGATAAATAGTATAATACATATATAGCATTGTTTTTATGACAGAAATTCAGTCCTTAATATACTTTTTTTAAAAAGCTCTTAACTATAAACACAAGATAGCCATAGACTAAGATTTAAAGCAATTCAAAAGCTGCAATTAGTGTCAAACGCATACTTGTATTAATTTCCTACAGCTGTTGCAACTAATAATCACAAATTTTCTAGCTTAAAACAGCAGAAATTTATTCTCTCATAATTTAGAGGTCAGAAGTCTGAAATTAAAGTGTTGGCAGGGCCACAATTCCCACAAGAGCTCTAAGGAAGAATTCTCCTTTACTTCTCCCAGCTTCTGGTGGCTCCTGGCATTCTTTGGCTTGTGGCAGCATCACTCCAATCTCTGCCTCCATCCTCAAATAGCCGCCTTCTTTTCTCCCTGTGTTTTCTATTTGTCTATCTTTTCCTGTCTCTTCTAAGGGTACTGATCACTGCATTTAGGACCCACGCTATTTTAGAAGGATCTCATCTTGAGATCTCTTCCTTAATTATATCTACAAAGACCTTTATTCCAAATGAGGTCACATTTACAGATTCCGATAGACATATTTTAGGAACCCACACACAACCCACCACAATACTCAAATGGTTTAAAGAGTCAAAAGAAACTCTTATCTCTGAAGAGTCCATGAACCCTCACAGAAATTGTTGAAATATGCCTGCACAGTTATAAAGATAATTTAGATAATATGTGGTTTAAAATAAGCTCACGGTTCTGTTCACTAAAAATTTATCCTAACCTTGTTCTAATCCAGATGAGAACTTTGGGAAATTAAAAGCCACTTCTTTATAATTTTATGAAGAGCTTTTAGAATAAACTTGTATATTTTGGGAAATTAGTGTAATAAATGAGCAATGCTAATGTAGACAGCTCTATATTTTGGTAGGCATCATTAAATGAAGAATGAGATTTTAGTGATTTAAATAAAGTCCCTAATCATAATCCAATGAAATACAACCTTTAACAAGAATGAACATGGAGTTAAGTGAGTTTATGTAAATAAATTTCAAGTTAGTATGTTTTATTAAAGGAAAACACATTTATAGCTAATAAAGTAAGCTTCGTATTTCAAGTGTTCCTTCTGTCATTTCTAGGTAGACATACGTAATTGTTAGTGCCTCTATATATGTTGCCAAAACAAAATAATTGCCTGTTTAGTAGTAACTCTAGATTGTAGCTCAATTTTATGCTCAACTATCTTACATGTCCTTAAACTTGTATTTAAATCAGAGAATCACCCAGTTCTCTAAAAAATTTCATTACATCTACTTAAGTTACTAGTCTGTGTTAATATGTAGTAACCATTCCTTAAATCTTCATTTTTATCATAGCTAGGAAAACAAATACTAAGGAAACAAATACAATTTGGGAACAGCACACATTAAGCTTTGAAATATTCTGTCTGCTGCTTCCTTCTTTATTGCTAAAACCACAAAAATGTTAAATATAAATAAAAGTGGAATAAAAATTACATCACTATGTGGTATGAAAATATGTAAAGACTGTGTTTTATAATATATGGGTAAAGACTGGAAGTAAACATAGAGAAACGAAAGCAATGCAGTTAGGATGGCGTGAATATGGAAGATTTAAATACCTGCAGTTATAAAAATAAGGTATAAAATATCACAGAAAGTAGCATTTTCCTAAATACCTCCTCAAAATTAACCTTACAGAAAGAATAAGGATAGATTAGGAAATAATGCTATGCAATTTACTGGAAAAAAATTGAGAGATGCCTTATGATGTTGATTTAATCATCCTATATTCTTCTGGTTGCCAATGTTATGTCAGTAAAATAACTGTAAACCAAGAAACAATTTTGTGCTCATCAAAGAAAGAACCCTGGGCTGCACAATTTCATGGTATTTAGTCAGGACCATTTATGTAAGAGTCAAGCCTTTCTTTCCAGGGATTTCCACTGTGATAGTAACTTGCTGATTCTTCCCAACTGGATTAGCTTTGTAGTTCTCCCCTTCCATCTACAACACATTTAATGTAGGTGGAATCCCTACTTTATCATACGGCTAGAGGCACTGTGGTAGGATGGAAGGAGAAATCATGAATATCTACATTTTACAGACCTAGTTTTAAACTGTGCACATGGAACTTTTTGCTTTGTGGACCTTTGATCAGTAACTTAGGACCTATGAACCTCAATTTTCTCAGAAAATAGAAATAACATCACATATCTTAATAACTGCAGAGAAAATTCAGTTACATAACCAAAGTGCTGAAGAATAAGGGCCAAAGGGTGGAAACTGTGTGGAGGAGGGAGGAAAATTGAAGGATTTTCTCAGAAGATCTGTCTCCTTACCCCAAGATTCCCCCAGGACCATCACAATGAAGATGGTACCATTACTTGCTCGTCGGAGTCAATATTTGGACACTATTATTTATAGGAAGACTTTAACAAAATTATACAAGAGCAAAAACTTAAGCCAGAGGACAATGGAAAGACTAAAAAATGATTTCATATGTACGTACTCATTTCCTAAGCATTCATTCACTTACTCAGCAATCATTTACTACACCCCTTACATGTACTTGATTTACTGAAGCACTTGTAAATAAAACCTATGGGCTCTCCACATGAATGAGCTAACTATCTTGTTGGGGAGAAAGAAAAGAATCATATAAACAGACACATATTAACAATACATTTTTTTCACTTTAGTGATCAAGAAAATGGAGATGAAGGGCCCATATTGATCGGATGGTGAGACAAGACCTCTTTAAGGAAATGACGTTTTAATCTAAGACAAGAATGAGAAGAACTCAGCCATATAAACAGAAGCAAAAAGGGCATTCAGACAGAGAAACAATGCATACAGTACTTTTGAGAGAAGTGAGTGCAATTTATAGAGAGGATAGCCAGGGTATTCAAAAAGCCAAATCTATTCATAAAAGATAGCCAGGGTAGGGAGGAGAGAGTAGTGTGAGATGACGCTGGCAGTGGATGGATGTCAAACCAATGCGGAGCTTTGTAGTCTTTGTAATGAGCCTTACACATTCAAAATCCCATTGAAGGGTGATGAGCATGAGGGGGTGCCATGATCAGATTTTCATTGTGATTCTTTTGTAAAGAGGAGAATGGACTGGAAGGGCCTAGGATGGGTGTGAGACCATTAGGAAGCTGGTGCGGCAGTTCAGCAAGAAACGATGGCAGCTTGCATCAGGTGGTAGTGACCAATGAGGGGAAAGAGGATGGTTCCAGGAGATACTAAGGAGTCATGAGGTTGGGCATCATGCTGGAGAAGAAGTGAGAGAGAAGAAGGTCCCAAAGATAATGACCAAGTTTCTAGTTAGAGAAAATGAATTCTCTAAAAAGGAGAGCTATTTTAGAGAACTAGGTTTGAATGTGTTTTGGGATACAATGAAGTTTGGGGGTTCCTTCAGGAGGGGTCTAAGAGAAGGGAGAATGTAGTTAGTTGAAAACATAGGTTTAGAATTCAGAGAAGTCTGGGCTGGATATAAAAACCTGTGTGTCATCTGAGTATATTAAATCACATGAAGCCATGGTTGTAGATGGTACCTCCTAAGAAGAATGTGTAAAGTCAAAAAAGAGACTGCCAAAGACTGAGCCTTGTAGCAAGCTTTCAAATGGCCAGGAGGAAGAGAATCAGCCTTCAGAGAAGACAAAGAAGGGAAGAACTAAGGTTCTTCATTGGATTCAAGATAAGATTATTTGGACAATGGAGAGAACAGTCAATAATGGCAAATACTGCTGAGAAGTCCCATTTGCATGGATGAGGATAGAATGGCAACCTTTGGAGTTCGCAGCAGAGATCCCAGTGGTAATACCCACAGAAGAAAAAAGCAAAGGCAGTTGTCATGGAGGGTGGGGCAAGAATCCAGACTGAATTTGACGGAAGAATGGAAAAGAGCCTAGAAAGTGGTGACAGTGTGGATCCCCACTCTTTGAAGAAGCTTTGCCATGAAGGGAGGCAGACAGGTAGAGCAGGAGCAAGAGGAGGATGTCTGATTAATAATGGGTTTTGGGCCAGGCATGATGACTCATGCCTGTAATCCCAGCACTGTGGGAGGCCAAGGCAGGTGGATCACCTGAGGTCAGGAGTTCAAGACCAGCCTGGCCAACATGGCAAAACCCTGTCTCTACTAAAAATACAAAAATTAGCTGGGTGTGGTGGCGTGTGCTTGTATTCGCAGCTACTCGAGAGGCTGAGGCAGGAGAATCAGTTGAACTGGGGAGGCTGAGGTTGCAGTGGGCCGAGATTGCACCACTGCACTCCAGCCTGGGAAACAGAGACCCCATCACAAACAAACAAACAAACAAACAAACAAACAAAGGTTTTGTTTCTTTGCTTAAATGTTTGTGTACCAGCAGGAATGATCCAGCAGGAAGGAGACACTGAGGATATAGGATGATCTAGGGCCAAAGGAATTAGTTTATTGAGATGCTGGGAGAGGGAAAGACAACAGAGCACACACTAGGGTATTTTGATATTTTTGCCTTTGATTGGAAGAAGGGCTTTGTTGTTTTGTTTTTGCTGTGACAGGGAAAAGAAGAGAAAATGCCAGCAGATGCAGAAAGGTGTGTGAATTTGGTGGGAGATTGAGGGAAGGATTTTTCTGGTTATTTCTATTTTCTCAATGACTTATGAGATGAGGGAGGCCTTAAGCTAGAAGTTAGGGTAGAAAGTTTAAGAAGAAATGAGAAAATGCTGTCTTGGAAAAAGGAGATTTATGCTTATTACAGACTAATAACTGTCTCTATTGCCCAAGCGGAGGGCCATTTGGGATTTGAGAACAAAATTTAAAATGAAAGCCCACTGGACGATTTTCTCCAGCAACTTCCAGATGCTCCACTGAAGGCACTGAGAAGGGAACTTTAGAGATAGTCAAGGGTGGGGCTTTTGTGATGTGAATACCAAGAAAATGAGAGAAATATGGGAAGCGAGGATGTTTCCAAGGGAATGATGACAGTGATGTACTCTGACATCTAAGAATTCGAATTAGAATAATGGATTTTGAGAAAGCATGGAGTCACTGGAATAGCGTCTACAAGAGATCAAAGAGCTGTTGTTTTTGGCATAATGGAAGAAGTAAGTTCGGAGAGGGAACTGTCACTGAAAAGTGAGGGACTGGCCCCACGTATGTTGCTTGTTTTAATGAGTTTAAAGGTCTTGTTGATGTAAACTTTTCCATGTTTAAATTTTCCTTCAGATGACTATTTTGGTTATTTGCTGTGTTTTCTTTGTTTTATTTTGTTCATATTTCACCTAGGAGGTATCCTATCTTTAAAATTCTTCAAGTAGTTATCTCTAATATTTTTATACTGAAAAGTCTATAGTAAAATATGTGTAATTCCCTTTTTTCTGAAACAAGATTTTTTTTTTTTTTTTTTTTTTTTTGAGTTTCTGTCACCCAGACCAGAGTGCAGTGGTGCGATCTTGGCTCACTGCAACCTCCACCTCCTGGGTTCAAGCAATTCTCCTGCCTCAGCCTCTCATGAAGCTGGGACTACAGGCACGTGCCACCATGCACAGCTAATTTTTGTATTTTTAGTAGAAATGTGTTTCATCATGTTGGCCACTTGCCAAATACATCCTCCTCTCAGCCTTACACATAAACGACAACTTCTTGGGTTTTGTTAATAAAATTAGAAGACAGAATTATGTATTATACTTGGAAAATTCTTTCTTGCAGAGCATATATTATTTTTTAAAATTTTGTGATAAAATACTGAAGACATTCAAATCACACAAAGAAAGCATAAAACCAAAACTCAAGGACGTAACACTCAGTTTTTAAAGTAAGTGCCATGTATTTAGGTTCCAGGAACCTCTTTCCAGCCTGAGGGAAACATCTTCCTGATTTATGTTGCCATTCTGATAGGTTTTTAACATTGTGACTATTCTCTCTTAAGATATATTTTTGGCTTTTACTTTCATTTTTTAAACTCCTTTACAATTCTTTGATCTTCTTATTCTGATTGATATTAGCTTTCCATGACATCATATTGTACCATTATTTCCCCACATGGCCCTTCATTTGCCTCATCTTTCATTGAATGACGTAATTTTCAAGTAAGTTTTTCAAAGGGTTCCTACGAAAAATATTTTCCAAGTCTTTGTATAGCTGAGAATTTTTTTGCCTTCCTACGTAAAGGAGAATTTGGCCAGATATATTATTCTTGGCTAACAACTGCTTTGTCTCCAAACTCTTTTCTTGCCTTTTGGTATTTTGTGTGCCAACAAAAACATCTGAAAGCAAACTGCTTTTTAATTGTTTTGTTGATAAGTGACTTTTTTCCTTGTGTCAGTATTTTAGAAATTTTAAAATTGCAATTAAAATATTTTGCCACAACATGTTCAGTTATGATTTAGCGTAAAACAGGGTAAGCACTTTCAAGGCAGTTCTTTCTTAAGCTCAGAAGAGATTTACCCTTCAAAGCTGTATCGCATCTGTCCCATTTGTTCTGTGTGCTCCATCAGAGAAAACCCCATGTGTTGGCTCTGTGCTTTCTGGGCTTCACATTGATCATCCTCAAAAACCCTCTATCATCTTTGGTTGGCTTTATTCTCCACATCACTGATTTGATTTTCTGCAACGATAATTCTGCTTCTTAGAGCTTCCTACAGGGTTGGTGGGTTTGTCATTTTTTTAACTGAGGTATAACTAAAATATCATAATACATACAGAATTTAGATGTTCAGTTTGGAGAATGTTAACAATTATATAGCTTTATATACTTTGCAAAAAAACTAAGATATTAAACATTTCCATCACCCCAGCAAATTCCCTCATGGCCTTTTCCTGTCAATTCCCCACATTCTTACCTACAACATTTGGCAACCACTTTCTGATTTCCTACAATATCAGTTAGTTCTGTTGGTCTGTGAGTTTCATACATATGGAATCATGCAGTGTGTGCTCTTTAAGCCCATACACTGGCATTTATTTAACCACATTTTGCATATATCAGTAGTATATTTTTTTATTGCTAAATAATATTTCATTATATGAATATACCTCAACTTGCTTATCCATCCTCCTGCTGATAGATGTTTCTGGTTTGGGGCTATTATAAATAAAGCTGGTATAAACATCCTCTTACAACTCTTTCATTTATTTATTTATTTAGAGACAGGGTTTCACTCTGTCACCCAGACTGGAGTGCAGTGGCATGAACACGGCTCACTGCAGCCTCGACCTCCCAAGCTCAAGCGATCCTCCTGCCTCAGCCACCCAAGTAGCTGGGACTACAAGTGCATGCCACCACGCCCCGCTAAATTTTGTATTTTTGGTAAAGACAGGGTTTTGCCATGTTGCCAAGGCTGATCTCTGAGCTCAAGCAATCCTCCTGTTGTGGCCTCCCAGAGTGCTGGGATTACAGGTATGAGCCACTGCATCTGGCCTCATGCAACTATTTCTGCAAATATATATGTTTATTTCTCTAGGGTAAATACCCAAGAGTAAAATTGCTGGGTCATATGTAGATGTATATTTAACTTTATAAGAAACTCCCAAAACGTTCTCCAAAGTAGTTGTACCATCCACTCTCCTTCCAGCATTGTATAAGAGTCTACGTACTTTTTAATCTGATTTTTTTTTTCAGTTTTCTTCCTTGATTTCTAAAATTTCTAGCACAATCTTTTCACAGTATCATGTTTTCCTGTACTCCAGGGATGATGGCAATTTTTTGAAATTTTCTTCTGGATCCTAAAGCAGATCATTTTCAGATATTTGTTCACACTCTTAATCTTTATCTTGTTTTGCTATATTTCTGTTAAATTTCATGTGGGTTTCTTCTACCTAATATTTCTGCAAGTCAAGATCTGTCTGCACTTGTTATAGACAGAGTGTGTGAATTGCTCTTGGACTTGCTCTCTATTCACAGTATAAGGTATAATAATCTTCTAAAGTTTACAAATTGAAGGGTAAATTGATACATAAAAGTCATGCTTAGGAAATAGTGGAGTAGAGGGTGACTATTGCAAAAAGGACTAGGTAAAAATGAAACATCATCCTCTGAGTAAATAAGCTAATAGGTCATCAAACGTTTGGTCAATACACCAACCTCGCCCTTTCTCTTTTAAGTCAATCTTTATTTATTTGTGTCATGTGCCAGGCAGGCACTGTGCTAACCATTTTGCATGCATTTTAAAATTTAATTCTCTAAACAGCTTGTAAGATAGACACAGCTGTAACTGCTAGTTACTATTGTTGCAGAAATCAGGAAATGAATCCTTGACTAACAACTGCTAGAAAATTAATTTTCTCAAGGTCTTACAGATAATAAGTGACAGCTAGAACGCGACTTGAACTTTATAGACCATCATTAAACAACCCAAAGTCAAGAAAGGAAAGCCATGTGATGAACTTAAATTATGGAGACCAAAATCCTAGAATATCTGAAAACAATATCTGACTGATTTTATGCGAATGCTAAATTTTCATATTAACTGACTATAGTGTGTAACCAAAACTCTTGGCCATTTTTTTTCTTATCCCTTAAAGCTTTTTGTGAAAGTAAAATCACTGACTTCCTCCTTTGACACCTGTGACATTATGTAGAATTATCACAATCTTGATGATTTAAGGCTTAAATTATAATTGTCAAAATCTTGATTACTTTGATTCCCGTAAAATTGGGAAAAACTTCTAATCTAATATATAGCTCTCTTAAAATACTAAAATCATTATGCCTATTGTGTTTTACCAATTAATTGCTTTGTAAAATGTCTCACTACAACAAACTGAGATTTGAGTTACTGCAGAAAGTTATAAAAACCACCAGTGTCAGCATGCACATAGCCTGATGCTCTTAAATATGAGGAAGACAAAGGCATCAAGAACAGAAAACACGTTCTCGTGCCCCATACCCATTAAAAAAAAATTTAATTCAGTCATTCAGTCATAAAAGAAGCCTCACAGAGGACACCGAGACATTTGGGCCTGACTCATACTTTCAAAGCGAGCACTGCTTGCACACTTTCAAGAAACACAACTAAAATGTGCTGTGGGGAAAGGAAACATCATGAATCCATCACTAATCCATATGCACTTAGAACGTCCCTCAGCCTAGTAGCCAAGCAGGCTGCCTGTGGATATGGAGAGGTCTCATTTGGCTAAATATTGCTTAAAAGCAAAATCAATTCTTAACATACATCAGAATTCTCAATTCTGCCATAGACTGAATCTGTGCTCAGTATGGCAAGGACAAAAAAATTTCTTTTGAGACAGTATTTGTAATGACACAGTTACTGAAAACTAAAAATACACAAATCCAAACCATTAAAATCTAGCCAGAAGAACAAAACAAAATGAAAGTCAAGGACGGTTTTTAAAATACCTCTGAAACACGTTAGAAGGAATTAATTATCCTTTATAGCCTAATCTTTGAATAATAAACAGGGACAACAGCTTTCAGGAGGTTAGTGTCATCAAAACTTCTCCCTTTGCATACATTTTCTTACTGCTTCTAACCCCTCTCTATTTTGTTAGATATTTATTATCAAGATATTTCTACTAGGTAATAAAACTTTTTTTTTGAGACAGAGTCTCGCTCTGTCACCCAGGCTGGAGTGTAGAGTCACAGTCTTGGCTCACTGCAACCTCCGCCTCCCGGGTTCAAGCAATTCTCCTGCCTCAGCCTCCTAAGTAGCTGAGACTACAGGCGCACACTGCCACGCCCGGCTAATTTTTTGCGTTTTAGTAGAGACAAGGTTTCCCAGACTGGTCTTGAATTCCTGACCTCGTGATCCACCCGCCTCAGCCTCCCAAAGTGCTGGCATTACAGACGTGAGCAACCGCGCCCGGCCCAAAACTACTTTTTTTTTTTTTTTTTTTTTTAAACAGAACAGTCACCTGCAAATTAGTCACATTAGAAAGTGACACAGTAATCAACCACTTTGCCATAGCTCCAAATGGTGAACTACTAACCTGTACCCAGCCCTATCTTGACTTCATGCTTCAGGACTTCTAGCACATTTAGAAAGCCACTGCTGAGCCTGTAGAGAGAGGAGACGTCAGAACAAGGAGATCCATGTGGTTCCAATAAAAGACGAACACTAATAACAACGATGGTGATATCACTGAAAATTGCGCTTCCCAATATATCAGCTCTAATGTTGACACAAACATATTAGCCAAATCAGACCATCCAAGTCCTGGAGTAAACAGGATCATAAAAGAGCCTAATCCTTGGGCCAAGGTTAATCTCAGGTGGGCACAAAGCAGCAAGAGCCAGAAGGAAAAGCAGGGGATCGTTTGTATGGGAAAAAAATGAAGAAATCAAACCTTGCAATTAATACAGAAGTCTTATCTGTCTTTAATATTTTCTTTTTTTTTTTTTTTTTTTTTTTTGAGATGGAGTCTCGCTCTGTCGCCCGGGCTGGAGTGCAGTGGCCAGATCTCAGCTCACTGCAAGCTCCGCCTCCCGGGTTTACGCCATTCTCCTGCCTCAGCCTCCCGAGTAGCTGGGACTACAGGCGCCCGCCACCTTGCCCGGCTAGTTTTTTGTATTTTTTAGTAGAGACGGGGTTTCACTGTGTTAGCCAGGATGGTCTCGATCTCCTGACCTCGTGATCCGCCCGTCTCGGCCTCCCAAAGTGCTGGGATTACAGGCTTGAGCCACCGCGCCCGGCCCTGTCTTTAATATTTTCTAACCAATACATCCCTTTATGTTAGGAAGTAGAAATTATAAAGCATTACCTATTCTCTATGCCTGGAATAATTTGTTACCCTGAATGAGTAGTAATTTACAAGATCAAAAAAGGGGTGTACAACTGGAAAAAGGGGTGCAGCCTAAAGAGTGAGGACCTGACCAAATGCTGCCTCTGAAGACAGGGAAAGTAGGAGAGATGGTTCCTGGGCTGAATTTGGGACCTAGTGACCCTGAGTTTAAGAGATGTGCCAGCTTCTTCTTTTTTTTTTGAGACAGAATCTCAATCTGTCACCCAGGCTGGAGTACAATGGCACAGTCTCGGCTCACTGCAACCTTCTCCTTCCAGGTAGGTTCAAGCGATTCTCCTACATCAGCCTCCCGAGTAGCTGGGATTACGGGTGCCCGCCAGCATGTCCCACTAATTTTTGTACTTTAGTAGAGACAGGGTTTTGCCACATTGGTCAGGCTGGTCTCAAACTCCTGACCTCAGGTGATCCTCCTACCTCGGCCTCCCAAAGTGCTGGGATTACAGGCATGAGCCACCACACCCACCATGTGCTGCCTTTCTAAAGAGAAAAAGGAAAACTAAGGTGATCCTTAGAATTCTAGAACGTTGCAAAGGTCAAAGTGGTCTGCTGGAAGATGCACGTAACTCTAATTTCCAAAGCCCCGGTGCGTACACAATAAATCTCTCTCGGTTGTTGGAGAAAGAACAGCAGTGACCATTTAAACAGAAATGTGTCCTAAAGAAATTTAACTTCAAAACTCAATTTGCAAAGCTAGATTATGCTTTAATTTAGAGGATATTAACACCCAATGGGTGTTAAATCCTTCCACTATCAAGTAACTAGACCATAATTATAGTCACTAAGCTGTACAAGATTCCCTGTAATGTGTCACTCCTTTAAGTCTGAAAACTCAGACGCTCTGGGGTCCCTAAAGCACTCCAGAAATATGTCACTGTGGCTCTCAGCACCCTTCTCATAATGACACTGACATGTATCTTTGGAATTGCAAAGTCCCTAGATTTCCAACTGTGAACGCCTCTAGCTCTTTGCCTAGGAGCTTTCTCAGCTCTCTCCTGTGCTAGAGCCTGCTCTGCCCTTGTTTGGGGAAGGCCAGAAGTTCCAGGGAATGAATACTCTTCTCCCCTCCAACCAGGAGCCCTCAACAAGAACCCAAGCATTTGGGTATTACTATCACAGCCAGCTCCCTCACTTCTTGGGCAGGATAACTTCGAGTTCTGTTTTGGACACTGGTTCCCTGGGTTTTCTATTAAACAGAAGGATTAAACTCCGGGAGCCCACAATGGTAACTTCCTTGATGATACAATCTTTACTGACTTCTTTCCCTTCCCTGTTTTACTTCCCTGAAGGTGTTTTCTGAGATCACCACCCACAAGCATGGGTTTTTAACCTTAGCATCCATGGACTGGCATCATGAGATCTATGATTTCCCTGAAATTAGATGCAACATTTGTAATATCCATGGGCTTTTCTCCCCTGAAAATACAGGCTATAATTTATTTATTTTTCTGAGACAGAGTCTCACTCTGTCACCCAGGCTGGAGTGCGGGGGTGCAATCTCGGCTCACTGCAACCTCCGCCTCCCAGGTTCAAATGATTCTCTTGCCTCAGCCTCCTGAGGAGTTGGGATTACAGGCGCCTGCCACCACGCCCAGCTAATTTTTGTATGTTTAATACTGATGGGGTTTCACTATGTTGGTCAGGTTGGTCTCGAACTCCTGACCTCAAGTGATCTGCCTGCCTCCACTTCCCAAAGTGCTAGGATTACAGACGTGAGCCACTGTGCACAGCCAATAACTGTCATTTTATTCATTTATGGATCCATCACCTTTCAAAAGGTTAAGAACCAGTTAATAAATAACACCTCTGTATTCTGGGGAATTATAATAGGACAAGGTCCTCCTGGGCTAGACTGTGTGGGCTGGCATTCCATCAAGTCCAACAGGGTAACATACATCACAGTGTATTGACTTTGGTATTGCTGCGTTTCCTCCTAACACTACAGCACAAACAGTAATGGGAGTGACTACCCTCTTCCTGAATTTCCTGGCTGGCATATGGGTTCCCTTCAGTACTTTCACTAGAAATTTTTTATGTTGTATTCCCTATTGTCCTTTTTTTGTACAAACTCAGATTTCAGAAGATACTGTGCTCTTCACATGTATCCTC
Organism: Rhinopithecus bieti; assembly: GCF_001698545.2. Classification (NCBI taxonomy): domain Eukaryota; kingdom Metazoa; phylum Chordata; class Mammalia; order Primates; family Cercopithecidae; genus Rhinopithecus; species Rhinopithecus bieti. The sequence continues at coordinate 542,538 of NW_016823670.1, forward strand.
TGAGACAAATACCCTCTCACGTGTTCTCTTTTACTACTCAACAGCACGAGTAAATGTCTATCTATCTGGTTCCTGTCAAACACAGAATAGAGGAGAGATCCTGGAGGAATGACAGAGGAAACAAAGGCATTTGGCTGCTAATCTGCAACCCAAACATTCATAGTCTACCAAAAATCATTGTCTACTTACGATAAATTAGAATTGGGACAGTGTGCGATGGACGCTCCTCGTTCATGGAATACATTCAGTTCTTCTGCAGAGAGGTAGCAGCCGTGTGCCATCACTGTCTGGAGAGAAGAGTGCCCTACGTGGAGTTCACCGCTCACAAATGATTAAGTGGGTGCTCACTCACAAGGTATTTGAGAGAGAGATCAAAGCTGTAACTTGACTGTAGGCATCTTTACAAGAACATTTATGATGATCTATATGTACAAAGTGGCTGGGTACAAATTATACCTCAGAAAAGGACTGTAAACACATTATCTTACAAAAATCTCAGCAAATTTGTGGCATTTACTTAGGTTCTTTTTGTTGATCTACAGAGTAATGAGGGTTTGGTCCAGGTGATCTTTAGCACAGAATATCCATCCAGATGGAAGGAAACATGATTTTCTCATCTCTACTTGAGAAGACTGTCAAGTTACTTTCTTTACTAAGTTTTCATGGTGAGCGACTGGTAGGGTTGTGCTTGCTCCAATTTTAAACCCTTTTAGAACTAAAAGTCCCTTCTCCGTACGTGGAAGCTATGAGAGTAATCCTGCAAAGCACTGTTCTTTATTTCTGCCCCTAGCTTCCATATAGGTGCCAGTGACCTTGATATTTTCAACTAAATAAACTTTAACTCACCTATGTTTAAATTTTCATAAAAACTAGGAAATTTAACATCTTCTAATCACTAATTCAGAAAGTAAAATTGATCCAAGAAAGCAGGCACTGCACACATACGAGACCTCTCTAAATTTTTAATCTTGGTAGTATTTATTTGTACATTTTCTTAAATAAGACTTTACTCTTTCAAAATTATTTCTCCCTCAGTACAAAACCTGTATCCAACTTGCTTTCTCATTTGAGAGGCATGGTTCAGTGATTATAGAATTATTATTATTTTTTTGAGACAGAGTCTCGCTCTGTTGCCCAGGCTGGAGTGCAGTGGCACGATCTCGGCTCACTGCAAGCTCCGCTTCCCGGGTTCACGCTGTTCTCCTGCCTCAGTTTCTCGAGTAGCTGGGACTACACATACCCGCCACCACGCCTGGCTATTTTTTTTGTATTTTTAGTAGAGATGGGGTTTCACCACGTTAGCCAGGATGGTCTCGATCTCCTGACCTTGTGATCTGCTCACCTTGGCCTCCCAAAGTGCTGGTATTAAAGGCATAAGCCACCACGCCTGGCCCAGTGACTACAGAATTATTATTAAAATATAACTTTCCCAATCTCTGTGCAAATAAAATTAACATGCAAATGGAAGCTTAATTTATTAATCATACGGAAATATATGTAAAGAATGAAAATTATGGTGTAGCTTTTACATGATTTATGCAGAGTATTAACCTTTTAAATCAGTTATATTCATATCTCCATTCACATAGTCACTAAGAAATTATTTGCTACAGTAAACTCTCCACGTGGTTTGTACATTTCATTGAAGGCCAAGGCCAAGTAGTACATTATTGTAATGAGGTCTCTTTACACATATTAATTTTAATTATAGAAGTAATGCATACTCATTTTTTAAAAACACTCTCAGAGTATTTAAAATAAAAGCAGAAAGTTCTTCTGCTTGGTCCCTCAGGGTCATTTTAATACTTATATGTCTTTCAGACAGTTTTTTTCTAAGTAAGCATGCATCTATACATATGTACATACACATCAAATAATATTACACAAACATTCTTCCTTGTAAGCTTGTATACCTCTTTCTTTGTGAATGCTGGATAAAATCCTATGTATGCTCTGTAATTTAATTCCCCACCAATAACAATTTTTAAACCTTAATATATAATTAGCATCCCTATTCATATTACTTACAGAGTGAATTCTTAGAAATACATCTGCTGACTCAAAGAAATGCACATTTACATTCTAATAGATACTGTTAAAATGTCCTTGGACCAAATGACATTCCCATCTTCAATGAAGCCTTTAGATTTAACTAACTAAGATGAAACTTCGGGCCCATTTTTAACTACACACACGCACACACACACACACACACATACACACACACTCTGAGCTTTATTCTAGTTTAAGAAACGTATGCATATATACCCCACAGATATATAAACCTTCTGTGTACCCACAAAATTAAAATTTAAAAGTTTTTTAAAAGAAACGTATTCATATAAGAAATCTGAAGACTACTATTGAGATTTTGAAATTTAGATAATGCCCTCCTTTAAACAGATTATGTCATGATATAAAACTTACCTTAGTTGTCAAAAGATTGTTTTTATCATACACATCTGTGTAGTTTTATAATTGGGGTGTAAGTTTTTCACAGCTTCAACTTCATCACGAGTTTCACTTATATGGCTCTACAAGAAAAGAATAATGTTTTCATTTTTCTTCTGTAAAATACCATTAGAAATTACACTTCCTATCTCAAAATGGTGTGAATGGTTTTCTACTTGCATATTTAAGGGACCACATAGAAAGGCAATGAAGATTGCACGCGCATTTTATTAGAAACAATTATATATATCACAGATAATATAATGTATATGACAAAGAAACTGAATATCATGAACATGTAGTGTATATGTGTGTGAGTGAGTGTGGGTGTGTATGTGTATGTGTAATCTCAAGACAAATTTTTCCAACAAAGTCTTTCCAAATTCAACCTACAGCTAGAACAAATATGAAGTCCTCCTTGTAGATAATCAGGAGCCTAGCAACCTGCCTCTTCTGGAGCTCACCTTCTTTTTGTTTTGTTTTGAGATAGGGTCTGGCTCTGTCGCCCATGCTGGAGTGCAGTGGCACAATCTCCGCTCACTGCAACCTCTGCCTCCCAGGTTCAAGTGAGTCTCCTGTCTTAGCCTCCCAAGTAGCTGGCATTACAGGCATGTGTCACCACACCTGGCTAATTTTGTATTTTTAGCAGAAATGGGTTTCACCATGTTGGCCAGCCTGGTCTCAAACTCCTGACCTCAAGTAATCTGCCGACCTCAGCTTCCCAAAGTGCTGGGATTACAGGCATGAGCCATTATGCCTGGCCATGCTGGCCATTTAAGAAAAGAGCCCAATGTTCATAAAAAAGCGGACAGTGGGGTTCACTTATATACGCCCCCACACTGAAAAAGGCCCCTAAGACCCTTTTGTAGGGCACCACAAAACCCAAGAGGGCATAATTAATACTTCCAATAATGGCAATGCCGTTTCTCTCTTTCCACAAGGTAGAACATGGATAACTAAATTTTTAAAAGAAAAAGTAGCAGTGTTCTGAAAACAGGTGTTTTACCCAGACAATGAACTCCATCCCTGGCCTCGAGGAAATCCCAGACCACTGATGAAATGCATGGACAGCAATAGAAGATAGGCCAACCTGATGATTCGAATCATTTGGATAAATGTGAGTAAATGTGCATACATTCACATGCATCTGTCTGGCAAGGATAAACTTGATTTTGTTGTGTGTTCTTCTCATCTTATTTTTCATGTATTTCTAAATGTTCATTGTATTTTATTTTGTCAGCGACAGAAGCATTTTGTTTGCAAAGCAGAAACATCAGGTAAGTTTTGAATTTTATCTCCAGGAGAGAAATGTGTGGGACTGAATTAAAAATTCAAATATTATAGGCTGCAAAAAATAATAATAATAGGGAAGGTGAGAGCAGTTAATGGTTCCTAAGAAAATAGATTTGGGAAACAAAAACCAAAGAAACACCAATCTATAAATGGTAAAGAATGAATGTGTTGTCTCTGCCCTGATCTGACCTTTCTTATAAGACCATCAACTCCTAAGAGGAGAAATTTTAGTACAGTATGTAATTAAGCTTGGATGGGAGAAGGGGAACTCTCAATTTTAACCCAGATATAAGCTTTAAAAAGTGTTTTATTCCTAAATTGCAACAACTTAATGACAAAGTAAGGTACACCTTTTTGTTCTGATTTTAAATTAAGAAACTCAGAACAAAAGGGGTTTTAAATGCTATTTTGTAAGGTGGAAATTAGGTTATTTTGGTTTTTCAAATAATAGCTGGTTTCTCTAAGAATGAAGGTACAGAACACACTGAGACAGTATCAAGTAAAAGAGAAGTAGGAAATAAATGCATTAAATGTATCTTATGGAGAACAGATAACAGTCTGTTATTGATCTTGCCATTACTTATAAAGATTTTCTTGTCTTTAGAAGACTGATCAGAAAACTCTGAGGGTATAAGGAACTTTGGGTTTCTTATCTGCAAAAGCAGAGAATTGGATTAGGTGATATCTACAGAGGTCCTTTCTCTCCTGTTATGCTGTGACTCTAGGAGATCTCAGTTGAAGAATTAGAGATTACTCAGTAAAAGAACTATAGATTATTGGAGATGATGATTTAAGGGTGCTAAGAAATCTTGCAGGTCTGCATAGAGGCATAAAGAGAAGAAGAATACCCACCTGAATGTGCAAATCACGGGTTTTAGCAAGGCTGCCGAGTTCACCCATCAAAGTCTCAGAGCAGGAGAGGGAAAAACGTGGTGTCACTATGGGCTTCACTCTAGAATACTGGAGATAATTAAAAACAATTGAAACATCTTCCTTACGCCATATACCAAAATTAACTCAAGATGGATTAAAGACTTAAATGTTAAAACGAAAACTATAAAAACCCTGGAAGGGCCGAGCACGGTGGCTCACACCTGTAATCTCAGCACTTTGAGAGGCAAAGGCAGGCGGATCACCTGAGGTCGGGAGTTCGAGACCAGTCTGACCAACATGGGGAAATCCTGTCTCTACCAAAAAATACAAAATTAGCTGGGCGTGGTGGTGCATGCCTCTAATTCCAGCTACTCGGGAGGCTGAGGCAAGAGAACTGTTTGAACCTGGAAGGCGGAGGTTGTAGTGAGCCGAGATCGCGCCATTGCACTCCAGTCTAGGCAACAAGAGAGAAGCTCGGTCTCAAAAAAAAAAAAAAAAAAAAAAAAAAGAAAGAAAGAAAAGAAAAAAAAAAACAACCTTGGAAGACAACCTAGGCAATACCATTCAGGACATAGGCATGAGAAAGTATTTCATGACAAAGATACCAAAAGCAATTGCAAGAAAATCAAAAATTGATAAATGGGATATAATTAAACTAAAGAGTTTCTGCACAGCAAGTGAAACTGCCAACAGAGTAAACAGACAACCAACAGAATGGGAGAAAGTTTTTGAAAACTATGCATCTGACAAAAGTCTAATATCCATCATCTATAAGGAACTTAGACAAATTTATGAGAAAAAAAAAACCAGTTAAAAAGTGGGCAAAGCACATGAACAGACACTTTTCACTGTTTTTCATATGATTGATGCAGCCAACAATCATGTGAAAAAAAAGTTCAACATCACTGATAATTAGAGAAATGCAAATCAAAACTGCAATAAGATACCATCTCATACCAGTCAGAATGGCTATTATTAAAAAGTCAAAAAAATAGCAGATGCTGGTGAGGTTGTGGAGAAAAAGAAATGCTTATAGACTGTTGGTAGGAGTGTAAATTAACTCAACCGTTGTGAAAGACAATGTGGTGATTCCACAAAGACCTAGAGACAGAAATACCACTTAACCCAACAATCTCATTACTGGGTATACACCCAAAGGGAAATAAATCATTCTGTTATAAAGACACATGCACACATATGCTCACTGTAGCACTGTTCACAATAGCAAAGGCATGGAATCAACCTAAATGCCCATCAATGACAGACTGGATAAAGAAAATGTGGTACACATACACCATGGAATACTATGCAGCCATAAAAAGAGAATGAGATCATGCCCTTTGCAGGGACATGGATGAAGCTGAACGCCATGATTCTTAGCAAACTAATGCAGGAAGGGAAAGTCAAATACTGCATGTTCTCACTTATAAGTGGGAGCTAAATGATGGGAACACATGGACCCACAGAGGGGAACAACAAACAGTGGGACCTATCGGAGGGTGGAGGATGGAAGGAGGGAGAGCATCCGGAAAAATAACTAATGGGTAGTAGGCTTAATACTTGGGTGACGAAATAATCTGCACAACAAACCCCCATGACACACATTTACTTTTGTAAACAAACCTGCACATGTACCCCTGAACTTAAAAGACTTTTTTTAAAAAAGGAAACTATGGATATCATGAATGTGAAGGGAACCCCAAAATGTGTATCATACAGCAAGATGATTTTATGTCTTCATTTTGGGGAGCAGTCCCCCATTCTAACAGTCGGTGGAAGTACTGGGTTTCATGATAACAGCTCAAAGTGGAGAATAAAGGAGGGTATATTCTTCAGCACCCAATTTCAACAAAAGATCCTATCCCAAAAAACAGATGCTCCTCTGCCGCTACATTAAGGCTCCGATGAAGGCTAGACTGGGTAGTCTTTATGAAGAGAAGTGGAGGCTGAAGTTTTAAAAGAGTGCTGCGGAGACTAAAAGTGAAGTGATAGCCTGTTCCCTTTTGGGAATACATCTTGTGCAAATGTGCTGGTTACAGCCTTCCTGAGAACTATTCAGTTGTTGGATTGGCTCTGGTGCCACCTGAGGCGAGTGGCCAGGCAGGAGAGAAGGACTCATAGAGGGGTGGTGAGGATAAGGATCTACAAAGTTTCATCTAAATCTCTCAAGGTTAGATGGAAAGAAATTTTGAGATTTCTTATGATTTCCAATCAGGCCTCAAAAGATGACCAAGGAAGGGTCAGTCTTGCCAATCTAATAGATCGCTTGATGGAGCCACGTGCAGCCTGTTGGGGTGGAGGCAGGAAATAGCATCATCTCCATAGGCTCACCAACACCAGGGGACCACAATGGGGGGTGCCTGCTGCATGCCTGCAGCCCATGTGAGGTGTCACGCACATGGGGACCAAGACAGCCAGTGGCAGGGGCATCAGGACTGGACACTGCCTGTGTTGCAGAGCAGGCCAAGGGCACAAGTGGCCAGAGCCAATGTTGAGGTAGCCACCAAGCAGTCCCCAACTTCCAGGTGCCACCAGTCAGCCCATGCCCATCAAGCCCTCTCCCTGCTTCCCAGAAACCAATCCTGTGAAATCAGAAGATCCCAGAGGAGGGTAAGGAAAACCACTGAAGAAGGGAGACCTACCCTTAGACGGTAACTCTAACCTGGGTAGTGACTGAGATTGTCCTAATAAAAAACGGATCAACTAAAAGCTTAGTGAACGTAAGATGAAGTTTACCTGCCTGACAAAATTTAGTTTTTCTGTTGCATGTAGGCATGGGTTTGGGAGCCAAGAAAAGTACACACAAGCTTAAGAGTAAAGCAAACTTGATGTTTGCACATATGTGAATGGTGTCTAAACAAATCCACTAAAATCGTTAATATTTCATGATTTCAAAATTTATTTAAAACAAAACACAGAAAGCTAGGTACACAGCTGCCCCCCAAGAAAGCAAAAAATGCCTGACCTCTGTTTCTGTAAGTTTGACTTTTTTTGGATTTCACAAATAAGTGATATCATGCAGTATTGTCTTTCTGTGGCTAACTTATTTCACTTATTGTAATGGGCTGTAGGTTCATCCACGTTGTCACAAATGGCAGGATTTCCTTCCTGTTTATGGTTGAATAATATTCCATTGTGTTAGTATATAGACATACATACTGCATTTTCTTTATTTACCTGTCTACGGACACTTAAGTTATTTCCAGAGCTTGGCTATTCTGAATGATGCTGCAATGAACATAGAGGTACAGATATCTTTTCAAGATGCTTATTTTGCATCTTTTGGATATACACCCAAAAGTGGGATAGCATGCTGACTTATGTGGGTCAAAAGTGGGATTGGATATACACCCACCAAATCTCACATGCAAATCCCAAAAGTGGGATTGGATATACACCCGAAAGTGGGATTGCTGGCTTATGGGGGTCACCGTGTTAGCCAAAGATGATGGTCAAAGGGTAAAAATTTTCAGTTATAGCATGAACAAGATCTGAGGATCTAGTGTACAGCGTGTGTGGGAATAGATGTGTTAATAAATTTTATTCTAATAATCATTAAACAGTGTATAAATACATCTAAATCATCACATTGTACACCCTGAGTGGATACAATTTTTATTTGTCAATTAAATATTTTACGATAATTTTTTAAAAACGTCTGACTTCACTGAGCTGACAGTGACAGTCCACAGTGACACATCAGACTCTAGGTAAATACTTCTTTATGCATGGGATAAGTCAATCGTACACAGACTAATCACTATCAAGCAACTTTATGAATCCTACAGCTAATGCAAAGGCAATCTAAAAGCGAGCTCTAAACAAAGTTACTCACGTTCTTTTGAAGCATTTCTGACACAAATCTGAAATAAAGCAACAAATGGGTTAGGAAACTTGAGCATTTTCTTTTTTTCTTTTCTTTTTCTTTTTTTTTTTTCAGACAGAGTCTGGCTTTGTCGCCCAGGGTGGAGTGTAGTGGTGCGATCTTGGCTCACTTCAAGCTCTGCCTCCTGGGTTCACGCCATTCTCCTGCCTCAGCCTCCCGAGTAGCTGGGACTACAGGCGCCCGCCACCATGCCTGGCTAATTTTTTGTATTTTAGTAGAGATGGGGTTTCACCATGTTAGCCAGGATGGTCTCGATCTCCTGACCTTGTGATCCGCCTGCCTCGGCCTCCCAAAGTGCTGGGATTACAGGCGTGAGCCACCGCAACCGGCCATTTTCAAATAAACATCTTAAAAAGGTAAAAATATGATTCTTACATATCCTGATTTTCATGCAAACATTTCTAATGCTGCACATGTTCCACCACTACTAATTAAAGATTAACAAGTAGTAATTACTCTGCTTTTTTACTTGCAGCCAGAGATGGAGTGCAAAATCACAGGGAAATGTAATCTTATCATCTAGCATCAGTTGGGCTGTTCTCAAATATTCCCACAGCACTCAAGCTGTTCTACTAGCTCAAGCTCTGTTTGGAGAAATGTTGCAATATATTGTGCTCTGTGGATGTTAGAGTCATGAAGTCCTATGCACCTGGAGGCTTTCAGAAGCCATGAAGCTCTGTACTTCAAATTCTCCTAAAGTGGAAGCTACTTGTTCCCACAATATCACCATTTATTTCCAAGGGCAGAGTTATCTTGGGGATGAACATTGGAGTAATGCAGAAGGAATAGTCGAGAGGTGGTTATGAGGTGCGTGGGGAATAGGATGGTAGTGATCCCACCAGTTTATGCCTGCAGGGATGGTGGCAACTGTAAAGACATTGAAATGGCTCCTTCTGCCCTGGCTAGGTAGCTGCAGTTTTCTGCCTTCCGGCATTTCTTTGTTTCAGAACAAAATGAGAATTAAGGTTTACTATCACCACAAAAATGGATTAATATATGAGCTGGGCTAGGCCAATGCTAAAGGAAGGTGGGTACTTCCTCCTCTCTGTAAGCATATAAGCAGCCCCTCTGCCCCCTTTTCAGAGGACACTTTTAAGGGGAAAGAGGTCTGGGGAATAGAAAAAAGCTGAACTTCTAAAACTTGCATCAGAATACGTTTGGTCTTGGGAAAGATTTATATCTAAAGCATTTTCTTCTGTATCTCTGAGATGTTGAACAGAATAAAATTACATTTTGGCCAGGTGCAGTGGCTCACGCCTGTAACCTCAGCACTTTGGGAGGCTGAAGCAGGCGGCTCACTTGAGGTCAATAGTTCAAGGCCAGCCTGGCCAATGCAGCAAAACCTCATCTCTACTAAAAACATAAAAATTAGCCAGGCATGGTGGCAGGGGCCTGTAATCCCAGTTACTAGGGAGACTGAGGCATGATAATCATTTGAACCCAGGAGGGGAAGGCTGCCGTGAGCAGAGACTGCCACTACACTCCAGCCTGGGCGACAGGAGACTCCATCTCGGAAAAAAAAAAAAAGAATACGATACAATTTCTTGCCAAATCCTTAAGGTACTATAGAAAAGCCATTTTAAAATATAAGAAAAGTATTTATATGGTCAGTAGAATCTCCTAATGTTATATGAAAAAGAACATAATGAAAATTCATAATCTCAAGCCATAGTATGACCAATAACCAAAAGTAATTTAATGAGCAGGCCGTATGTACTTAAAAGCAAATCCAATCTACAGGAGAAACCCTGATCTATAATAAAGGGTAGGAGAGGGTAAATTATTTACTTCATTTTACAAGAGGATTTACCCTGCGACTCCTATAGCAAGTTCCTGGAGGCTTTAAATATAATTTGTTACACGAAAATAATACTGACATGCAAGCTGGACAAACCCATACACTGACCTTGGCAAATGGGAAGAATGCCTCAGTGCACTAATTCATCTTTCAACTTTAATTCGACGGAGTGTGTTAATACATCTTGAGCTTCTCAGGCCTTTTTGGTTTTGGCTTCAATGATGCGTGATTAAGGGAGAAAAGTGAGGGGAAGAATACTAGAAGCACCAAGAGAAGCTCTACTGTACCACAGGAGAAAATCACAGAGAGCTGGAGTCTCTGCAGATATGCTCACAGCTATTTATTCTGCACAAAATCTTCTTTTTAAAAAATCTAATCACTTTCTACTCAACTCTTCTCTAAAGTGGATGTGAACTAGAAAACACAAATGTACACGAACACAATCTCACCCACATACTGCCGTTGTTAAAAACTATTTCTATCGAAGTATAATTTATATACCATAAAATTCACCTGTTTTAAGTGCACAAATGCATGATGTTTAGTAGATTTATTGGGTTTTACAGCCACCATCATAATCAAGTTTTTGAACATTCTCATCACCCCAGTTAGATTCCTTGGGCTCATTTAGTTAATAGTTATTCCTACTTCCAGCCCCAGGCAATCGCTGGTGTTCTGTCTCTATGAATTTGCATTTTCTATGTACTTCATATAAATGGAATCATCTAATATGTGGCCTTTTGTGTTTGGTTTCTTTGTCTTAGCACAGTGTTTTTAAAAATCACCCATGTTGTAGTATGCATCAGTACTTTGTTCCTTTTTATGGCTGAATATTACTCCATTGTATACAACATTTTGTTTATCCATTCACCAGTTATAAACATTTTGGTTGTTGGCTGGGTGCGGTGGCTCACGCCTGTAATCCCAGCACTTTGGGAGACTGAGGTGGCAGATCACGAGGTCAGGAGACCAAGACCATCCTGGCTAACATGGTGAAAGCCCGTTTCTACTAAAAATACAAAAAAATTAGCTGGGCATGGTGGTGGGCGCCTGCAGTCCCAGCTACTTGGGAGGCTGAGGCAGGAGAATGGTGTGAACCTGGGAGGCGGAGCTTGCGTCACTGCACTCCAGCCTGGGCGACAGAGCGAGACTCCGTCTCAAAAAAAAAAAAAATTTGGTTGTTTCCACTATTTGGTGCAAGACTAGTTCCCATATGGCCTTGGTGACCCAGTTTTTCCCCTTTTCTTACTTGTAGTTATCAGAATAACTGTAGAATGTGCTGGAAATGCAACCACCCTGAGATATGGAGAAATTGGTCAGAACAGCCTGGGCTCTGTTCCCATTCCTCCTAGAACAGGATGTTTTGCAATGTTTCAGCTCAGTGAGTCCAGTTTCATCTGGGTATAAAACCACAGGTAGAGCATGCTCGGCAGGGTCCCTCAGCTATGATGTGATGTGGGGCATGCACATATGAGACTGCTGAGCAACTTCCCTGAGCCGTGGAGGATCAGTTCACCTAGGCTTCTATTGTCCCTTGCTACCTATCTGTGCATAATAAACTTGCTTCACGAGTGCAGCACATGAACATGGCACAAGTATACATATGTAACAAATCTGCACGTTCTGCACATGTACCCTAGAACTTAAAGTATAATAAAATAAAATAAAATAAAAAAATAAACTTGCTTCACTTAACTTGTTATATAAGTGTGCTACCTCACTGGACTCATGCAAGTGGTGTGCAGTATTGGTGAGGTGTTTGGAGTCCTCCCCTGGGACTAACACCTGTATTCAGTGAACCTGCTCCACATTTGTCTTCTATAAATAATGACACTACGAACATTTACCTGCAAGTCTTTATGTGGAAACATGTTTTCATTTCCCTTGCACATCTTTACCTTTTATGAGCCTATCTGCATATGGTACCCTGTTCTTTGAGGTGGAAATCTTCCCAAAGTAGGCTGTCCACGACCTCTGGGAATCCAGCTCAATGGCCAGCAGCAGCAGAGTGGGCCTTGTTCCCTCCCATGGTCTCTCTGTAGCCTGTGTCACCACAGAACATCCTCAGAGCCTTTATTACAGGCAGTAGAGTGAGGCCCTACTCCCTGTGAGCACAGATGTGGAACCAAAGCAGAAACAGGAACCACACCTTCCCCCCGTATGCCAGCGCTTCAGCTTGCAGAGATGTTCTTTCAGGTCACCTTTGTGGAGAGGGGATATTCTAGCTCCCTACATTAGCATATTATGGCCATTCCAGCATACATCCAGAACAACTTTCCTGTTCCCAAGGTAGGATGAAATAGTAGTGAAGGATGCATATACCACCTTGAGAAAACAATAAAAGATACACAATTATGGTAACTTTTGGTGGTTTCATTACAAAAAAAAAATTTTCTTTGTACCTTTTTGTGCTTCTCTAAGTTCTGTACCATGGAAACATATATTACTTTGGTATCTTTTTAAAAAATCCTTTTGTAGTGAAAGTCTCATTAACCTGTAAATATAACTCATTTTTCCTAACTTCTTATATAATATTTTATTTCATAAATAATTCTTCACTTCCATCATTTTTAAATTAACATATGCTATAGCAAGTATTCTTGCATACCCTCTATTTCTCTTTTATTCTCTTTATTTACATTGAATATGGGGTGAGATCTGTATCATGATAGAAAGAACTTTGAGCCGGGCGCGGTGGCTCACGCCTGTAATCCCATTACTTTGAGTGGCTGAGGTGGGTGGATCACCTAAGGTCAGGAGTTCGAGACCAGCCTGGCCAACCTGGTAAAACCCCGTCTCTACGAAAAATACAAAAATTAGTTGGGTGTGGTGGTGCACGCCTATAGTCCCAGCTACTCGGGAGGGTAAGGCAGGAGAATCTCTTGAACATCGGAGGCAGAGGTTTCAGTGAGCTGAGATCACGCCATTGCACTCCAGCCTGGGTGACAGAGTGAGACTCTGTCTCAAAAAAAGAAAAAAGAAAAAAAGGAACTTTGAATTTTGAGTCATAGGCCCTGGTTGTGAATTCTGGCTCCACTACTTAAAAGCTGTATGACCATGAGCAAGCCTCTTAGCCTATGTCAGACTCGGTTTCCTTATCATAAAAGACAGATGCTTCATGGAGATTTCTATGAGGATCAAGTGTGGCACTACAAAGGAAAGCTCTTTGTAAATCATTAATGATTATCAAGTGTTTGATCAAATTCACTGTAGACTACCTGACTCATTGCATTAAACAAAGCATTCTGAGTATGTGCACATCCCAAATGGGTGATAACAGTATCCTGTTTCCTTTTCCCATCTATAACTCCATCAGTGCAGTCCAAGAACTAACCTGTAAGACAAATCAAGACAAATGGGCTTTTTACCTCTCGGTTTCCTTGATCGATTCCTCAGTGGTCTCCTTGTATTCTGGAAAAGTGTCATTTAAATCCATGCAAACTTTGCCCACAAATGCCCGCTGTCCAAATTTATCTGTAAAGCATACACAAAAAGAATATGAAGGCATGTTTGTTTCTGAAACAGTACTCTTTCTAAGCTTTTAACAATCAGTTTTAAATCAAAATCATTATGGAAAACATAAATGAAAATGTAAAAGATCATCCACCATCACACCACTTACGAACAATAACCACCACAAACTCCCCACTATATTCAGTAAACAGTAAAAGTTTTTCTATTTATCACTTTAACCCACTACCTCCCCCATCCCCATTCTCAGGCTGTCAGGTGGGGTTTTTTTGTTTGTTTTGTTTGTTTGTTTGTTTGTTTTGTTTTTGAGACAGAGTCTCACTCACTCTGTCATCAGGCTGGAGTGCAGTGGCACAATCTCAGCTCACTGCAACCTCCAACTCCCTGGTTCAAGCGATTCTCCTGCCTCAGCCTCCTGAGTAGCTGAGATTACAGGCATGCACCATCACGCCCAGCTCATTTTTTTATTTTTAGTAGAGACAGGGTTTCACCATGTTGGCCAGGATGGTTCAATCTCCTGATCTCATGATCCACCCACCTCGGCCTCCCAAAGTGCTGGGATTACAGCAAGAAAGTTGAGACTACATGGGACAATGGTAATTGTTTTTACAGTGTCTCCATCTCTGTCATAAAGAGATTTTCAAAAACCTTTCTGCCTCTCTCCTTACCCTGTAATTCATTTTAATAACTGGCCATTAGATTAATCTTCCTTAAAATACCACTTTCATCACATCACTCACACCTAGACTCAGAACCTGTTTTGGGTCTTTGGTGTGTATTTGAGCTCTTCCACAATCTGAGCCCTCCCATCTGCCTACCTTCTTCTCCCACCACCTCCAGGTGATGAATCCACTCCTCCCATTAAACTACTGTGGTCCTTGCACCCACTATTGACACTCCTCTTCCCATACCTATGTCCACATCATTTCCCCTATCCGGAAGACAGTTTGTCCTCTCCTCAAATTGTCTTTACTTCAAAGCCCAGTTTAAAGGCCCCTTTCATAAAGTCTTCCTAGATGTCCTAGTTCTGGGTTTTCTTTGCCTTCTCTGAAAACTGTACTATCTATTTTCAGAGTCACCCATTAGGTCTTTTGCATTAGCAAACAGTGGCATCAGTGTATCAGCCAACAGTATTTACTGAGCATCTGCTATGTGCCAGGCACTGTGCTGGTTGCAAGTTTTGGACTCATCAACCTAAATCCAGAATCAGCTCTTCTTACTAGCTGTGCAACCCTGGGCATGTTACTGACCCTCTCTGAGCGTCAGTCTAACCATCTGTAACATGAAGATGTCAGTAACCACCTCAGAAGGCTGTTTGCTGCTGAACTAATCCTTACAGAGTGCTTTGCACAACACTAGACGTCTAGTAACAGCACCATAGAGGTTACTAAGGTTAGTAATCAATGTGTGTAGGTATTCTGTCTGGCTCCTCAAGGGCAGAGACTATTTTTTATCTCATTGTGTTCCCAGCATCTAGCACAGTGCCCTGACTCTAGTCAACAGCTCTACCAACAGCCACCATGTATCTGCTGATGTAAGAAACTATTACCACAGCTAGAATTAGTAAAGTTTCCCTAAAAAGCCCTAAATTAATACACAAAATTCAGACTCATATATGTCATTCTATAACCAAAAATTGTAAGTAAATAATCAGAGTACTTAGAAAACAGAAAACACTCTATGATACAGTTTTCTATTTTCTAAGTATTTCAGAAAATTTTCTAAGGGCCACAGTGACACACAGACACTTAATTACTTGCAAAAGAATGTAAATGCTCATGTTCTAGCAATTAAAAGGCAGATCTGCCCACAAGGACATGTAAGTTGTTTGCCACGATGGTCTGGCTGTCTTTGCTTGATGTGCCCATAAATCATGCTTTCACTTGCTCACCTGTAATTTCAGCAAGGAGCAGAGATGAGTCAGTGTGAAGTGTTCCAAAGTAACAAGCTGTGGTTGTTCCATTCTTTAGTGTTCTCCTCTAAAATAAATCACAAAACCATGAATCACGTGTGCTCAGAAAAGTCACATGATACATCCAGAGGAAAACAGAATTTTAGTTTTAATTTTAAAATGTTTTATTTGAAGGTATGCCATCTTGATGTAGAGTAGTTAGGTAAATGGCAAAAAGTATTTATATTTCAAAAGTTAGCTGGAAGAGAAGCTGATACTTCCGATATTTTCTGGATTCACACAGTTCTGTGCTTCAGAATTCATTAAAATGTCATACTAATGAATTCCTTCTTTCTTAGGATTAAGGATATCCACATTTTATTGCATCTGGGAGTACATAAATAAGATTTTTCTTCTACTACAGAATAAAAATATTCAGCCAGACTTTTAGCTCAACCTGCAAGGTTGATCACATATACCTCCTTTCCTTCGCAAATTACAACTAACATAACAGTAAAGGAGTACAAACGTTATTAACCCACAAGAAGAACATGAGAGGAGAGGCATGAGCAGAGAAAATATTTCATCATCTTCTCAGAAGACAAAAAACATGGACAAGAACGTGGAAGCAACTTGGAAAGAAGGAGAGAAGTGTGTGGGTTTTAGCAGGGGATTGGGTGGAAGTTTGTGTGGGTATGATTAAACAATGGTAGGAACCTTGTTGAAATCAGCCAACCACCCTTAACCTCTTCCTTGTAGGAGAGATTTACTCTTTATAGAACCTGGATAGTATTTAGAGGCTACAAGCCCCAAAAGAGAAGGTAAAGCAGAGGTTTAAGTGAAAATCTCGCCAACCTCAAGGGCACTCAGTCATTTTCCTCAGAATACCGCATGTACTACTCCCACAACTCCTGGCAGGGGACTAGAGGATTCTTTTCTAGAGAAAATGAATAGCTCTAAAAGAAAGATGTCTTCACAATGACATTTGGGACCCAAATTCACTGCCTTCACTACTCATCCTATAATGAAGTTACCATCAACAAGTGCTACCTCCACCCAGATATTCCAATCAGCACCTTACAGCATCACAGTATGAATGTATGTCCAGGGTTTGATAGGCATTGGAGGGAATCTATTATCAAAAAGATAAGGAGGGGGAGAAAGAATCTGGAAAAAATCTTAGAGGAAAAATAATCTATAAGGTCAGAAGAAAACTCAGTTAAAAGAAAACAACTATGACTCACATCCTCAAAGAAATAAAGGACACTATTGCACCCACAAAACAAGAACAGAATGCTATGAAAATCAGAGAGCAGGAGCTCTCCAAAAGTAAAAATATTATAAATGAAATGTGGAAGCCAGTGGGAGGGTTGTAGGATAAATTACAAGAGAATTGCTCAGGAAAAGGAAAAGATGAAAATCAAAGGTGAGAACATAAGAAAATTAGGCTCAATCTAGGCAGTCCGAAGTTTAGAATAAGAAATCTAATTTTTTAAAATAAATGGAAAGGACAAAATATGAAAATAATATTCATCTCCAAAATTAAAATCCTCATAGAATTGTCAGCACAGGGAATAAAAAGAGAACCCAAAGTAAGGCATATAATTGTGAGATATTAAGTCCGTAAGTATAGAAAAGATGTTAAAAACTCCAGAAAAAAAAAAAAAAAACTGGTCACAGATAAATGACAGACCTCACAATGACACTGGATTTCTCACTAACAATGCTGGAAGCAGAACAATGCCTTCATATTCAACTCATATATATCATTCTGTAACCAAAAATCCTAAGTAAATAATCAAAGTACTTAGAAAATAAAAAACACTCTATTATATAGTTTTCTATTTTCTAAGTACTTTAGAAAATTTTCTAAGGGCCACAGTGACACACAGACACTTAACTACTTGCAAAAAAATGCAATGCTCATGTTCTAGCCATTCAAAAGGAGGTCTTCCCACAAGTACATATAAGTTGTTGGTCACAACAGGAGTTATTTTTTAACATACAATTTTATATCCCAGTAAATTATCAATCAAGTGTGAAGGTAGCATAGAAATATGATTAAGTACCGAATGACTTGAAAATGTTGCTCTCCATGAACTCTTTCTTAGGAAGTTTTTAGAAACTGTCTTTTAGTAAAACATGAAAGTAATCCAAAGAAAAGTTAATTCCTGGATCCAGGGAGTGGGCATTAAACGCAGGAAAGAGGCAAAGAGAATACCAACATTACCATAGTGCCAGAGAGAATGCTGACCAGAAACAAAAGAATGGGAGGAGGTAAGAAGATCCTCAAGAAAGAAAATGGAACTGATATTGCCTGACCTGTCTGAGCACTTGGAAAAAGGACTAGTGAATTGAGTACTTTGGGGCATATCTTTAGCAGAAGCTTTTAAAGTGCAGAGGAAAACCCTCCAGATGGTGGCTCTTGCTGATGTTTTGCCTGTGATTAGCTATGTGACCTTGAGAAAGTTGCTTACATTCCGTGTTTCCTCCTTTGTGAAAAAAGAGAGTTTTCTTGACTAATACAGACATCAGAAGCTCAAGTGTCTGTAGGATTGAAATAGTTTGGAGTTAGGATAATAGAAAGGAACATGCCGTTCCTTGGACAGTAGCCTCTAACAAGATTCAGTGTGTTGCATTTTGTTGTTGTTGTTGTTATTTTAGGTTTTGTTTTTTGAGACAGGGTCTTGCTCTGGAGTGCAGTGGTGCCGTCACACATCACAGCTCACCGTAACCTTGAATTCTTGGGCTCGAGAGAGCCTTCCACCTCAGCCTCCCAAGTAGCTGGGACTACAGATGCATGCCACCATGCCTAGCTATTTTTTTTAAAGACAAGCCCTTGCTATGTTACCCAGGCTGGTCTTGAATTCATGACCCCAAGTGATCCTCCTGCCCTCAGACTCCCAAAGTTGTTGGAATTACAGGCATGAGCCACCGCACCTGGCCCAGTCAATTGTTTTAAAAAAGCAAACGAGAACTCAGCAACATTGGTTAGTCCCAAAAGTCAAAAGAATTTGGAAACCTGTCAATTTTTCCAAATATTAAGACAATTTTCATGTGAAACAAAAAGATCTGGCTACCAGTAGAGGATGTTTAGAACTTGTCAGTTACAGACAAGGATGAACTCTCCATCACAAATCCAGGTGAAAAGCCAATACCATGACAAAGGTATCAAATTTAATCTCCAGCAACTAGAAAAGTGTGTTGGTTCTAGGAGGTGCTTAGTAAATATCTACTGAATGAACACCTGAGGAAGCAGAATTACTAAAACAACAAGAGACATAAAATGAACGAAAAATAGCATACTTCGATGAATAGGACAGGATGTCGTATCCTTGAAAGAGGAACAGGTTATTATAAATAGTAAGATTGAATTAATGATTTACAAAATTGGCCCATACCATTTCCTAAGAATGTAGTATGAAAGAAAAGTTTAGAGACATGAAAATAGAACAGAAGTCTCAACATTTTTCTAATAATAATTATCAAAAGAAAGAATATATTGAAGAGAGGAATATACTCAGAAAGCGAGAGACAGAAGGAAAAATAACAGAATTCCTAGAAACAGAAGGAAGGCAGGCGTTCTCTTATTGAAAGAACTATGTATTAAAGAGAATGAACTGAAGAATTAAACTGAGAATGAATTGAGATGATCAACAATTATAATTTCAAAATATCAGGAATGATGTCAGCACATTGGATGCTGATAAATAATTTCAAATAGAACTCTCTCTACAGCTAAGGCATTGTTCAAGAGTCAAAAAAAAAAAGTAAAGCCATTTTTGATAATTCTAGGTTTTAGAATATTTATCACCCACCTGATTGGAAAGAATTGTCAGAGGATATATCCCAACAAAAATGAATGAAGACAGGGATCCAAGTTGCAAAATAAAAAGCAAAGTTCATTGTTAAATTATAATTATAATTATTATTGAGACAGAGTCTTGCTCTGTTACCCAGGCTGGAGTGCAATGGCGCACCTTGGCTCACTGCAACCTCCACCTCCTGCGTTCAAGCGATTCTCCTGCCTCAGCCTCCTGAGTAACTGGGATTACAGGCACCCACCATCATACCTGGCTAATTTTTGTATTTTTAGTAGAGGCGGGGTTTCACCATGTTGGCTAGGCTGGTCTTGAACTCCTGACCTCAGGTAATATCCGCCCGCCTAGGCCTCCCAAAGTGCTGGGATTACAGGCATGAGCCACTGTGCCCAGCCCTCATTGTTAAATTAAGTGCAGATGTTAATAAATAAAAAACTGGAATTAAATTGAGATAATTTTTTAAAATTAAACTTAAAAGTTAAATATTTCTTAAATACAGTATACATGACAAAAAATGGAACTAAAATCTCAGATGATATACCATAGGACATGGCAAAAAGGGTAGGGATGAAGAAGGGAACAGAATGAAAATGCTCTTGGCCGGGCACAGTAGCTCAAGCCTGTAATCCCAGCACTTTGGGAGGCCGAGACGGGCGGATCACGAGGTCAGGAGATCAAGACCATCCTGGCTAACACGGTGAAACCCGTCTCTACTAAAAAATACAAAAAACTAGCTGGGCGAGGTGGCATGCGCCTGTAGTCCCAGCTACTCGGGAGGCTGAGCCAGGAGAATGGCTTAAAAACCCAGGAGGCGGAGCTTGCAGTGAGCCAAGATCCGGCCACTGCACTCCAGCCCGGGTGACAGAGCGAGACTCTGTCTCAAAAAAAAAAAAACAGAAAGAAAGAAAATGCTCTTGTCTCACCATTATGGGAGAATATGGAGCAAAATAATAGAACTGCTCAAGACTTTTAACAGCTTCATCTCATAAAGATAGAAAAAAATGTCAAATCAACAGAGAAAACACAGTCTTCTTTTAAAAAATTGCAGAATAATCATAAAATTAACCTTTTATTGGGTCATAAATCTCAGCTATCCCCAAGAAAATGACACATTACATTTACTAACCAAACTAAAATAAAACTCAAAATTAAAACAGGCATGTAATTTAAATTTTTCCAAATTTTCAAAATTTTAAGCACTTTTCTACAGTCTTAAAGATGAAATCAAAATGGAAAGCAGGGGCTATATAGAAGCACTCCACAAACACTGACAGTAAACCCCTTCCCTCAGTGTCGGGCCTAAACCAGGAGGTATGTGGCTTATGTGGGGAGAAGCTTTTAATGAATGAGAAATTGCAGCTTCAAATTGGACTGTGTTAAAGTAAACTAAATTTGGCCTGAGCATGCTTCTCAACTTTGAGTTCATAAGGAACTGCAACCTAACTTAGTATATCAACTCACTGAAAGCCTAATTAGTAATATGCTTTTGTAACAAATAGCTGAGTCTCAGCCAATCATAGCAGCTGAGCTCTAGCCAGTCACAGGTGCCAAGTGATCAGAACAAGTTTGAATAAGGCAAACCCAGAGCTGTAACAATCAAGCTGTTGCTGTACCTCACTTGCATTTTCTGTCTTAAATGCTGCCTGCCCACATTGCTGGGCAGAGTTCTCCGAACCTTTCCTGGTTCTGAGAGCTGCCTGAATCTGGAATTGTTCTTTGCTGAATTTACTCTGTTAAATTTAATTTGTGTGAAGTTTTTCTTTCAACAACTAGAATGAACTGAAAACACTAGAAAGTTCAGGAACTGCCCTAATTACAGTAAAGGGACCGGACAGGGAGACCCCTGAGAAAGGGAAGAAGGAAGGGAGGAAGGAAACCCAAAGCTACTCCTGTTTATTCCCACTGAGCTCAGCCCATTGAGTAGGCTACGTGGCTAGTTAACACATCTCAACACCCTTAAACAGATGTCAGCCATACCCTCAGTGCCTCCAGCTTAAAAGTTTGTGGGCCCACACTCATTCATTCTCAGACACATAAGAAACATAGGAGATGTGCTCTCCAATTTATTATTTATTTATTTATTTGAGACAGAGTCTTGCTCTGTCACCCAGGCTGGAGTGCAGTGGCCTGATCTTGGCTCATTGCAACCTCCTCCTCCTGGGTTCAAGCGATTCTCATGCCTCAGCCTCCTGAGTAGCTGAGCTTACAGGTGCATGCCACCATGCCCAGCTAATTTTTGAATTTTTAGTAGAGACAGGGTTTCGCCATGTTGGCCAGGCTGGTCTTGAACTCCTGACCTCAGGTGATCTGCCCACTTTGGTCTCCCAAAGTGCCAGGATTACAGGCCTGACATCAAATACTTAAACCACCACCACACTCGGCCTGACATCAAATACTTGAACAAATCTCTGATGTCAGAAATAATTTATATGGAATATTGCCCGAAAAATATATAGTCCTTGATACTCTATCTCTCTAAACATAACAGAATGATCTATCTGGACTTTTTGGTA
Organism: Rhinopithecus bieti; assembly: GCF_001698545.2. Classification (NCBI taxonomy): domain Eukaryota; kingdom Metazoa; phylum Chordata; class Mammalia; order Primates; family Cercopithecidae; genus Rhinopithecus; species Rhinopithecus bieti. Next base: position 564,535 of record NW_016823670.1, read on the forward strand.
GTATAGCATCTTTACAATATATATTTTGACAGCATAGTGTCCATCCATACTAAGGAGTACTGATTAATTTTCTTGAGTTTCAGTATGAAGCATAGATATGCTTTACCTTAACAAATGTGTTTTTAATCATAAAAGCAATGTAAATTTCATAACTGATTTCCCTCTTTGGGTCAGGTTCTAGAAATGTAAAGCCAAATTCATGACAAACTAACAAATGCATAGACCCCCACAGTAGACACTGATTTCTTGGTTTTATTTTACTTTTCCCTCCCCCTTGTTTTCTTTGCCTTTATTTCATGACTCATTTTCTTTTGTTGTATATTACGTAATTTTCAGCTATCTCACATTCTTTTAGAACAATGTGAGGTATAAATAAATTTTGAGAATAAAGATTTGGTGTGGTTAACATCCTTCATTAACACAATGCGCCAGCTACTTTATACACAGCTTTAGTCCTTCTCAGCTTTTCTAGTGTCACGTGGTGCATGCTAAATGTGTAAGATCCACAATTGCACTGAATTTATAATTATGTGAGGCAAGCGTATAAATGTTAGCAACTGCTCGGCCAGGCGCGGTGGTGGCTCACGCCTGTAATCCCAATACTTTGGGAGGCTGAGGCCGGTGGATCTTGAGGTCAAGAGTTCAAGACCAGCCTGACCTATACGGTGAAACCCCGTCTCTACTAAAAATACAAAAATTAGCCAGGCATGGTGGCAGGTGCCTGTAATCTCAGCTACTCGGGAGACTGAGGCAGGAGGATTGCTTGAACCTGGGCGGCAGAGGTTGCAGTGAGCCGAGATCATACCACTGCATTCCAGCCTGGGTGACAGAGTGAGACTCTGTCTTTAAAAAAAAAAAAAATGTTAGCACTTGCTTTTACTCTTTAAGGCTGGAATGATGCAAGACCAAAAACCTGGCAAGGTGGTTAGGTCAGTAGATGTGGAAGGCTTATAATACTGCCACCACCACATGTAGTGAACACCTTAGGAGGAATCAATGGGTCCGACAAAAATCCATGAGTGTTCAGACCAAGTGCGCTGAACACCCGAGATGTAATGGTCAGATGAGGCGGCGTTTCCGCTTTAGCTCCTTTACTGCAGAAACTGTTTCTGATTCCTGAGTGGATTCTCGTTCTGGGCATAGGATTGGAGTACAAAGAAAAGAACTGATTTTCCTGAAAGAGGAGAAGGAAGGACACTTTCAGAGCCTTCAACATATGGCTGGCACACACTGCTGCCACTGTTCAATGACTGTACTAGCCCTAGAGTTCCCTCTAGTGGTGTCAGTGCTCAAGTCACATTACCAAGGGCCTCCTTGCAAAGCTCCCAGAGTAAAACAATATCCCTTCTAACAGTAATTTAAATTTTTAATTTTAAATTTCCTTGGCTATTTTTAAAGCAAACAAATAGAGCTCTTACCATGTGCCAGGCACTATTCTAAGAATTTTACAAATATTAACTTGCTTAATTATCATGAGAATCCTGTGAAATAGGTACTATCATGATCTCGATTTTTTACAGATGGGAAAAGTGAGTCACGTTAACTCTGCAAAGGTCACATAATGAATCCATATGGTCCTGAAAACAAGATTATGGATTGGCAGGAGCAGGGGAAACACACATATTCAGTAAACCCAAATTTAGTAAAGTAAGACACAGGAAGTAAAAGAGTAACGTAAACCCACCAGATTGGGGTTTTGGAAACTTGGATTCAAATTCTCTCTTTGCCACTGACTAGCTGTGTACGTGAGGTAGTGACAAACTCACTGGACTGTTAAAAAAAAAAACTTAAAAATTCTCTGTGGCCCATCTTAGGCTTAACTGCCTAGGCTTCATAATTTAAATCTATCCTAGGAAACTGATACTCCTATAGATGACCCAACAGAATACTGTACTCACACACAAGATACTTACGACCACTCTGGTGTATACTTCTTCCGCAAAGTCAATGTTCTGGAATCTGTGTTCTGCAGGAAATGTGTACTTGGTCAGCCACTCCAGGAGTGGCAGGTCTACGTTACTTCCAGAAAAGGAATACTGAGAGGCATGGATGTGTGTATCAACCAGCCCAGGCATGAAGAACTCACTGGAAATTAAGATGAGAAGAAAAGTGTTTAATAATATCTTTAGTCATTTTCCGTATTTTTTAAATCACATTTTTTCCCAAGCATGATTTCACTGTTCACCCCACACAGGTTTATAAGTGATGCAATCAGACAACTGTAAATTCTCCAATTATTTAGAGGTCAGGACATAAAAATGAAGCTCTGCTAGGAGAGATATAGCTCCTAGGTTGGAATAGCTGGTGGGGGGTTAACCAGTGATGATGGAGGAAGGGAAAAACACAGCATTGAGAAGAGGCAAAGCAGTGGTGGCACAAGAAAGGAGGGGAGCCCTGATTTAATCCTGAGACTTCATTCTCACAACGGGTGGCTGTAGGTCAGAGAGCAAGAATGGAAGAGGAGGTCTTTAAAACTTCTATAGCCATGCTGAGGAATATGCACACGAGTCACTAAGGGGGACTAAAGGTGAGAAACAGACCGGCTGCAATTTTAGACTCAGCAGTCATCTTGATCTTGTCTGACCACAAGAAACCTAGTCTTTTCCCAGGTGTTACAGAAACTGAGTTCCGAAATAGAAGCAGCAAGAGCAAGCTGGTTAGGGACAGGCGATCTCAGGAGATGGACCACAAACGGGCAGTGGTGTAAGTGGTGAAGTGAAGAGGGAGTTATGATGCTGTGGCAACCATGCTCAGGAGGCTTGTGATCACTAATGCTGCCACCATGATCCACCAATTCATATTCATATTTCTATTAATTCTTAAAATTAGAAAGTCCTGGAAAGTGTTCAGAAGCAGTACCCACAGAATCGAGGCAGTATGGTGCTGACAGACACTTAATGTTTTTCTAAAGAGCTAATGCAGTTCACCACAGTCTCTATTAAGTATCCAACCTCATCCAAACAGATATTTGCCAAAAGATGGGACCCTCTACTGCCACCATTATCCTAGGTAAATATTCAATCACATAAGCAACTTGAACTTGAAACCTGACATCACAAAGAATTCCTCATGCTATCAAATCAAATGTATACATACCACCTAACTGTAAGCCTAATAAAGCCATGAGTAACTCTAAATGCTTTATTTTAAAATAAGAGCAAGGAATGGCAGACTCAGTGGTCATCTTGATCTTGTCTGACTACAAGAAAGCCTCTACACCACATGGAAAAGACTAGCTTTTTTGTAGTCAGTTATTATAATAATGATGGTGATGGCAGCTAATGTTTCCTGAATATGTACATTCACTAGGCACTGGCACAGCGTTCTACATATATCATCTCATCTGTGGGCAGCAGTTAAGTGTATACATTCTGGTTTTGGCCTGCTTAGATCTGAAATCAGGTTTGACCATAAATCAGCAGTTAGATATTTGACATATTTTTTAAAAAAAATTTGTGTGACTCAGTTTCCCCTTATGTAAAATGGAGATAGTAGTAGCATCATAGAGCTGTTGTGAGGATGTATTTAGTGTGTGTAAGAAGAATGCCTAGATAATGGAAAGCATCAATAAATGTTATGGATGATGATGATGATGATGTAATGTTCACAAGAAACTTACGAAGTATGAGAGTACTGTTACCCTCCTTTACATAAGGGTAAGCTAAAGCTCAGGAAATTTATGTAGCTTGAAAAAAGGTAACTGTTAACTAGTCAGCTTTGGAGCTGAGATTTAAATCCAGGCAGTTTGTTGGTTCAGTACTCTTGGTCACTACGTTCCACGTGATGGAATTGTTAATTCACTAACTATGGAAATAAAGAACTTTTAAGGACATCAACAAGTCAGCATGAAGTGGGCCTATAATGTGGGAAGCACTCCGGAAGGGAAGGTGGAGTATGGATTTCTCTCAGATATCAGTCAATGACCTCTCCACAATGTCAGTCCTTTGGGTCTTTGCTTTCTCTCCCATCATAAAATAGAATAGCAGTGTAACTTCCTCATGCAGTTAAATCGTGTAACCAAATAATATTTCCCAAATGTCTACTATGTTTAGGAAACTCTGCCAAGCCCTATGGAGAGTCCAGAGAAAAATAAGGCATATTGTCCTCAAAGACTTTATAATCTAGTTGAGGAGATTACGGGGTGAATGAAGGGAGAGAGAGAGGAGGAGGAAACAGGAGGAGAAAGAAAAAGGAGAGGAGGAGGAGAAGAGGAAAAGGAAGAGAAAGGAGGAGAAGGAGAAGAAAAGGAGGAGGAGGAAGAGGAGGAGGGAAGAAGAAGAGGAAGAAGAAAAGCAAGAAAAGGAAGAAGAAGGAGAAGGAGAAGGGAGAAGAGGAAGAAGAAAAGAAGGAGGTGGAGGCTGGGCGCGGTGGCTCACGCCTGTAATCCCAGCACTTTGGGAGGCTGAGGCGGGCAAATCACGACGTCAGGAGATCGAGACCATCCTGGCTAACACGCTGAAACCCTGTCTCTACTAAACACACACACACACACACACACACACAAAATTAGCTAAGCATAGTGGCAGGCGACTGTAGTCCCAGCTACTCAGGAGGCTGAGGCAGGAGAACCGTGTGAACCTGAAAGGTGGAGCTTTCACTGAGCCAAGATCGCGCCGCTGCACTCCAGCCTGGGTGAGGGAACGAGACTCCATCTCAAAAAAAAAAAAAAAAAAGGAGGAGGAGGAAGAACGGAAAAGGAGAAAAAGGAGAAAATAGAAAGAGGTAGATCTGTCTCAGACATAAAAAGTCTTAGTGAGCAATTTCACTTCTATTTACCCAAACGCAATAAAACATAGGTTTAAGAAAAGAATTGTACGAGAATGTTCATAGAAATTGTATGCATACTAGCCCCAAACTGGAAGCAATGTAAATATCTACCACCAGAAAATATGGATAAACAAACTGTGGTTCAATGTAATACTATGCAGCAATAGAAGTGAATGAACTGATAGATACAACAATATGAATATGTCAAAAACGTTAGGTTGAATGGAAGAATTCAAACACAAAAGAGTACATATTGAGTTATTCCATGTATATGATGTTCAAAAATAGTCAAAAGTAATCTGTGTGAGAGAAGACAAACAATGTCTGTCTATCGGGGCAGTAGAGACTGGAAGGGGCTCAAGGGAACCTTCTAGGATAAGAACGTTTTACATCTTGACTGGTGCACTGGTTATGTAGGTATATACATATTTGCCAAAACTTATCAAATTATGTATCTGAGCTCTCTGTATTTTGCTGTATAAAATTTTCCTAAAACAAGAAAAAAAGTTTTTTTAAAGGGTTTTGAATACTCAATTTAGTGAATTAACATACATGTGTTATTGGGGAGCTAAGACAAAGGGAATCATGAGAATATGTGTTGTGGTTTTTTCCTTTGGCAGACTGTGACATATTGAGCTTAGGGTTTAGGATGATGAATCTAGGGGTGTGGCCACGTGTTGAGTGACTCCCGAGTCTCCCAGTGGGGATACTTTTAAATAAAAACCATGGTGGTGGATACAGAAAGGAAAAGGATGAATGTGGGAAAAAAAAAAAAAAAAAAACTTCATGTTTTATTAGCTCTAGGAAACAAAGGAGAGAAGTAAGTCAAAGTGAGTAAGTTTTTTGTTTGTTTGTTTGAGATGAAGTTTCACTCTTGTTGCCCAGGCTGGAGTGCAATGGCACGATCTTGGGTCACTGCAACCTCTGCCTTCCAGGTTCAAGCAATTCTCCTGCCTCAGCCTCCCGAGTAGCTGGGATTACAGGCACCCACCACCACACCCAGCTAATTTTTTGTATTTTTAGTAGAGACAGGGTTTCACCATGTTGTCCAGGCTGGTCTCGAACTCCTGAGCTCAGGTGATCCACCTGCCTCGGTCTCCCAAAGTGCTGGGATTACAGGCGTGAGTCACCTCACATGGCTACAAGTAAGTTTTTGAGTATGTGAGCATGAACATATGACATAAAGAATAGAGAATCTAGAAGGAAATTGTTTTTTATGGCAAGAGGGTTATGATGCCATATTAAACCTAGTGTCAAAGTGTGACTGCCAACTGTCCAAGAAGTAATTGGGGATGTGGGATAAGAGGTCACATAAGAGTTAAAGAAAGGATTCCGGGCCGGGCGCGGTGGCTCACGCCTGTAATCCCAGCACTTTGGGAGGCCGAGGCCGGTGGATCACGAGGTCAGGAGATCAAGACCATCCTGGCTAACACGGTGAAACCCCGTCTCTACTGAAAATACAAAAATTTAGCCAGGCATGGTGGCGGGCGTCTGTAGTCCCCGCTACTTGGGAGGCTGAAGCAGGAGAATGGGTGAACCCAGGAGGCGGAGCTTGCAGTGAGCGGAGATCGCGCCACTGCACTCCAGCCTGGGCGACAGAGCAAGACTCCGTCTCAAAAAAAAAAAAAAGAGAAACGATTCAGATTTGAGGGTCTTCTCTATATAAGTAACTCTAGAAGTTGGTGATGCCAGAGATCTCTGTGGAAGGAAAAAACAAACCAACATCTTAAGCAGCACGTTCGACTTCAGGAGTAAGACTGAGAAAGAGAAGATCAGGATCAATCTTGGCAGAGTTACTATGAGGAGGATAGAGGGAACCCAGGATGGAGAGGTGTCAGGGACAGTAACGAAGAGACATTCAAGAAGGAGCAGGGTAGTGACTAGTGCCAAAACTGTCAAAATGCGTGACCTCAGGAATAATCCTGAGACCCCAGTGCAATCAACAGGGGAGACACCCAGTTTCAGAAAGATTTAGTTCTTCATTTAAAAAGTACTCACTTGGTCTCTAGAATGTTTTGATTACTGCACTAAGTGCTAAAAGAGAATGTTTGAAAAAGTCCTGTGCAGATGGAGAGTTCCCTTTTAAAATATTTGATAGTGAAAGTTAGGATGCAGAAGAGTTCAAGTCACTCTATGTTTTTCATGTAGGGGAAATGAGCATGTTCTTCCTAGCTGAGATGAGAGAGTTAAAGATGATTCAGAGTACAAAGTCTTCAGAGGAAACAGAAGCGCAAGGATTTATTGCATCTGAAGTGTGATTTTTTTTTTTTTCACCCAGAAAAGTTACAATCCTTTTAAGGAAATAGTAAGCATTGTGAAATGATTATCAATAAAAAGATTCTGATAATCAAGGTTACAGTCCAGGATTTATTACAGATATATCTGTACACACAGAAGCATGGAATGTGAGAGTGCACATGACATTAGAGGTCAGCGAGTTCACCTACTCATTTTACAGAGAGAAGAAAAGGAAGGTCTGGGATTGCAAGTTTATTTTCGACTTGCAATTTGTTGGTGGCTCAGCCAGGATTCAAACTCGGTTCTCCACTCACAACATCACTTATGGCTAAATTGTAGCTACTAACAGCCCAGCTGCAGGCAAAGCAGAGAAGAGATCCGAAGGCTGCAGCAGAAGGTAAAAAAGCTCTCCTTTCTCCCTTCTTTTCAGCTTTCCTCTTCTCACTTTATTTAATCAGCATCATAATTTCCTCAGAGAATCTCAACTTCCCCCAGGTATTCCAAATCTGCAGTGTTGGCCAAGGCACATCATAACCTGAGCAAAAAAAATTATATATAGATATATCCCCCATATATGCTTATCAGAACATCCACCCATCTTTTCACCAAATGGAAAACATTAATAAAGTTTTATCATCAAAAAACAATACAGGTATGTATCAATACATGTGTATATTACCCAAACCATCATCACCCTCATCAACCTGCCCTACCAGTAATGCAATGGCCCTGTGGGTCTGGGAATCCAGGTTATTTGAAAGTGACTGTTCCATTGCACACAAAAAAAATGCATGGCTGAACAACAAACAACATCCTGTCTTTATTTAAAATGTTGGTGTTTTGTTCATCATGAGTTTTGCATTGATTTTTTTTTTTTTTTTTTTTTCTTTTTTTTTTTTTTTTGAGGTGGATCTCACTCTCTGATGAGTGTGGGGGCAATCTCGCTCACTGCAACGCATTCGCCTCCCAGGTTCAAGCAGTTCTCCCTGCTCACCCCAGTAGCTGGGATTACAGGCACCTGGCCTAATTTTTTTTTTTTTTTTTTTGAGACAGAGAGTCTCACTCTGTAGCCCAGGCTGGAGTGCAGTGGCACTACCTCTGCTCACCACAAGCTCCGCCTCCAGGGTTCACACCATTCTCCTGCCTCAGCCTCCCGAGTAGCTGAGACTACAGGCGCCCGCCACCACGCCCAGCTAATGTTTTGTATTTTTAGTAGAAACGGGGTTTTGCCGTGTTAGCCAGGACAGTCTCGATCTCCTGACCTCGTGATGCGCGCCCACCCAGGCCTCCCAAAGTGCTGGGATTACAGGCATGAGCCACTGCACCCGGCCCACACCTGGCTAATTTTTGTATTTTTAGTAGAGACGGGGTTTCACCATGTTTGCCAGGCTGGTCTTGAACTACTGGCCTCAAGTGATCTGCCCGCCTCGGCCTCCCAAAGTGCTGGGATTACAGGCGTGAGCCACTGCGCCCGGCCATGGATTCATTTTTTTATTTTAAAATATTGCCTGAAAAGTATTGATCTTGGTTACTGAATTTTTGCCCCTCCCCCACTGCTTTTAAATTTTGTGCCTGAGGTGAATGCCTCACTCCCCTCACCCTAATCCTGGCCCTGCAAACCTGTCCACGGTCCATGGCCACCATCTGATTCGCTCCTACCACAGCACTGCCCATGGTACTCCAGCTGTGATTTTCATTTTTTAAAAATCCACACGGTACTGAGATAGACTTGTAGATACACTGTGTATTGGGCCAAGTCTATTAAAAATTGTCTGAGACATCCCTTTATGGTATTTTAATCATGACTTAAATTCAACTGCACATAACTTGTGTGCTTGATATAAGAATCTCTTTGCATTTTAAATATAATTTTTCTTCAAAGACTTCAGTCTTCTACTAAAATTTAAATTATTTCTTACCTTACTACTTGTTTGTGTGCAGTGCTTACATACGGCCCCCAGAATCTGCGTTTCTGATGGATTTAATTTCAAAAGCAACCTCATAAAGAGGAAGAAAAGGATGTGAAGACCCACAGTTACGTTTACCCTCCTCCTCATCCTACAACCACTTCCACCATTCTCTCATCCCATCTCAGCCTCCACTTCAACTACTTCCAAGCCTTCTTCTAATCCTCCAACACAAAGACACACAAGGAGGAGACTATCAATGTCAGTTGTCCCTCATCATAGATTCTTACGTGAAAATCTGGGAAGAGGAAGTAGATGGTAACAGCAGAAGCTACTATATTCATTACCATGCCCACCACCCACACACTTCCAACTCCATAGAGAGGCAGCAGGGAGAGGGAAGGAGGCAAGGGATGTGAGTAGAACTGCAGGTGGAGTGAAACTTTATAAATAGTTACTCTGTCTCTCTGGACTATGACCAGAGATGAGCTTCATAGTCTAGATGAGCTCAAAGAGGGAAAGTGGCTTACCTCACATTTAACATCTGCAAAACTAGTCTGTGGATTCAAACCAGGTATTTTCATTCCTAGTTCAATGTTTCTCTATTATGTGAAACAATGCTCCTCTATATTATGTGAAAGTCAATTTCCAAGTTATCAGTGTTTTCAGAATATAAATGGTACCACTTTTATTGGCCTTGGAACTTATTTGGCCTGAAACAAGATAAAATATTTTAGCTTTAAAAACATCTTCCCATTCATGTCCTTTGCAGGGACATGGATGATGCTGGAAGCCATGACTCTCAGCAAACTAACACAGGAACAGAAAACCAAACACTGCATGTTCTCATTCATAAGTGGGAGCTGAACAATAAGAACAAATGGACACAGGGAGGGGAACATCACACACCGGGGCCTGTTGGGGGGTGGGGGGCAAGGGGAGAGAGAGCATTAGGACAAATATCTAATGCATGTGGGGCTTAAACCTAGATGAAGGGTTGATAGGTGCAGCAAATCACCATGGCACATGTATACCTATGTAACAAACCTGCACATTCTGCACATGTATCCAGAACTTAAAGTAAAATAAATATCAAATAAAATAAAATAAAAGTTATAATCAAAAAAAGGTTTCCCATTTCCATAAAACATATCAAGCAGGCTATGAGGAAACTGAGTTTTTTTTGTTTTTTTGTTTTTTTTTGACAGAGTCTTGTTCTTTCACCCAGGCTAGAGTGAAGTGGAGTGATCTTGGCACACTGCAACCTCTGCCCCCTGGCTTCAAGAGATTCTCCTGCCTCAGCCACCCGAGTAGCTGGGATTACAGGTGCCACATGTGCCACCAGCCTAATTTTTGTATTTTTAGTAGAGACGGGGTTTCACCATGTTGGCCAGGCTGGTCTTGAACTCCTGATCTCAGGTGATCCACCCGCCTCGGCCTCCCAAAGTGCTAGGATCATACGTGTGAGCCACCATGCCTGGCCCAATAATTTCTTTAAAAACTGTATAACATATATTAAATATATGTTATATATAAAATACATGTTATATATAAAATATAACAAACATTAAAAACTACTAAAAGTAGTTGAAATATAATATCACAGCTCAAGTGGGCTTCTGAACTTCCCCAACCAATTGATTCTCAAATTTTCTTTTCTCGCTACTTCTTCTGTTTTTTTTTTTTTTTTTTTTTTTTTTTTTT
>NW_016823670.1:575899-613684 GCF_001698545.2 Rhinopithecus bieti
GGGGGGCAAGGGGAGAGAGAGCATTAGGACAAATATCTAATGCATGTGGGGCTTAAACCTAGATGAAGGGTTGATAGGTGCAGCAAATCACCATGGCACATGTATACCTATGTAACAAACCTGCACATTCTGCACATGTATCCAGAACTTAAAGTAAAATAAATATCAAATAAAATAAAATAAAAGTTATAATCAAAAAAAGGTTTCCCATTTCCATAAAACATATCAAGCAGGCTATGAGGAAACTGAGTTTTTTTTGTTTTTTTGTTTTTTTTTGACAGAGTCTTGTTCTTTCACCCAGGCTAGAGTGAAGTGGAGTGATCTTGGCACACTGCAACCTCTGCCCCTGGCTTCAAGAGATTCTCCTGCCTCAGCCACCCGAGTAGCTGGGATTACAGGTGCCACATGTGCCACCAGCCTAATTTTGTATTTTAGTAGAGACGGGGTTTCACCATGTTGGCCAAGCTGGTCTTGAACTCCTGATCTCAGGTGATCCACCCGCCTCGGCCTCCCAAAGTGCTAGGATCATACGTGTGAGCCACCATGCCTGGCCCAATAATTTCTTTAAAACTGTATAACATATATTAAATATATGTTATATATAAAATACATGTTATATATAAAATATAACAAACATTAAAACTACTAAAAGTAGTTGAAATATAATATCACAGCTCAAGTGGGCTTCTGAACTTCCCCAACCAATTGATTCTCAAATTTTCTTTTCTCGCTACTTCTTCTGTTTTTTTTTTTTTTTTTTTTTTTTTTTTTTTGAAACGGAGTCTCACTCTGTTGCCCAGGCTAGAGTGCAGTGGCATGATCTCGGCTCACTGCAACCTCCGCCTCCCGGCTCACTGCAAGCTCCGCCTCCCAGGTTCACGTCATTCTCCTGCCTCAGCCTCCCGAGTAGCTGGGACTACAGGTGCCCACCACCACACCCGGCTAATTTTTTGTATTTTTCGGTAGAGACAAGGTTTCACCGTGTTAGCCAGGATGGTCTCAATCTCCTGACCTCGTGATCCGCCCGTTCCGGCCTCCCAAAGTGCTGGGATTACAGGCGTGAGCCACCACGCCTGGCCTCCTCCCTACTTCTTAATAGTTAACCTCTATCATACCCACCCGACCTTGTTTTCTTCCTTTATAGAAGCTATCACAATCTACCATGGTCATGCTCAGGTATCTGTTTGCTGTCTTTGTCCCCCATGGGCTGTAAACCCTGTGAGGACAAGGACTTTGAAGATCTTTTTCACCTCCAGACCCTAGGTACTGCACATAGCATGCTCAACAAACATATGCTAAAGAAATGGATGAACAATGGCAGCCTCTAGCTCTCTTAAGTTTCCTCCTTCAGCTTACTGTTTACCTTTTCCTTCCCATCTCCTCCCTTAACAAATAATTAATAAAAAATAATTATTTTAAAATTAATATTTTTTTAAAGTCTCTCTGTCTCTCAAAGCAGGTGTTCTATAATTTAAGCTTATTAGTGGCACCCAGTAAAAGGGAAGAAGTAACAACTTACTGGTGGCTCAGTTCTCTTATTTCACATGGCTTGAAGCACCATTCTTGGGCCAGTTTTCTTGTTGAGATGCTTCTTCTAAAACACTATCTTTAAAAGAAAGAAAGAAAAGAAAAGAAACACATATTAGTGAGTCATAGTCACTTGTTTTTATTAAATATGTAAATCTTCTTAAAAGAGACTATACTATAGCTGAGTTAAAAGGTATTTGATACCAAATGGAATTGCATTTAGAGGCAAAAAAAAAAAAAGACAAGGGTTTGCTTTTGGTCATCCAAAGACCAGCTGTGTGTGATTTCTCCTTTTCTGCCCTAATATTGATGTAAGTGAGACTTCAAACATTCTCAGTTGAAGATACAAGGGATTAAAAGTGGCTAATTGGAGAGGCGGAGCAGGATGGCAGAATAGAAGGCTTCACCAATCACCCCCTGCAAGGACACCAATTTAACAAGGATTTATATTAAAAATACCTTCATAAGAACCACAAATCAGGTGAGCAGTCATGGTACCTGGTTTTAACTTCATCTCGCTGAAAGAGGCACTGAAGAGATACAAAAGCCAGCCTTGAATTGCATATGCCACCCCTTCCCTACCCGCCAGGTCGTTGTGGTGTGGTATGGAGAGCATTTATGGGCGCTGATGGAAGGAGAGCATAGCAATTATGAGCCACTAAACTCAGTGCTGTTCTGTTACAGCGGAAAACAAAACTGGACCAAACTTAGCTGATGTCTGCCCACAGAGGGAGTATTCAAACCAGCCCTGGCCAGAGGGGAATTGCTGATCCCAGCAGTTGGGACTTGAGTTTCCACAAGCCTAGCCACAGACCACAGCAGGCTAACGTGCCCAGGGGCCCTAATAAACTTAAAAGGCAGTCTAAGCCACAAGGACTGCAACTTTTATGTGAGTCCTAGTGCTGAACTGGGCCCAGAGACAACAGACTGGGCAGGGGGGAGTACAACCTCCCGAGACACAAACTGGGGTGGCTGCAGGAGGGGTGCCTCCCCTCCCCTAACTCCAGGCCACACAGCTCATGGCTCCAAAAGAGACTCCTTCCTTCCACTCAGGGAGAGGAAAGGGAAGAGTGGGGAGGATTTTTTCTTGCATCTTGGATACCGGGTCAGCCACAGCAGGATAGGGTACCTGTCAGGGGTGTGAGGCTGTCTTTCCAGGCCCTAGCTCCTTGACAGCATTTCTAGACATACTTTGGGTCAAAAGGGAATCTGATGCCTTGAAGGAAAGGACTCAGTGCTGGTAGGATTTGTCACCTGCTAACTGAAGAGCCCTTGGGCCCTGAATAACCAGCAGCAATACCCAGGTACTATGTTGAGGGTCTTGGGTGAAACTCAGCACATTCTCAGCTGTGGTGGCTATGAGGCAAGACTCCTGCTTGAGGAAAGCAGAGGGTAAACGGAACTTTGTCTTGCACTTTAAATACCAGCTCAGCCACAGAAGAATAAAACTTCAAGCAGGCTCCTGGGGTCCCCAATTCCCCAACTTGGCTCCTATACAGCATTTATGGATCTGCCCTGGTCCAGAGGGAAGCCCACTGCTCTGAAGAGTGAATCCCAGGCCAGGCAGAATTCACCCCAAAGCAGATATATCTTAGATCACAACACCAAAGTCTTTTGAAATATCTGGAAAGCCTTCCCAAGAAAGACAGGTACAAGCAAGCCCAGACAGTGACAACTACAATAAATACCTAACTCTTCAATGCCCAGGCACAGACAAACATCTACAAGTATCAAGACATTCCAGGAAAAAATGACCTTACCAAGTGAACTAAATAAAGTACCAGGGACTAATCCAGAAGACAGGAAGATATGTAACCTTTCAGAAAGAGACTTCAAAATACTTGTTTTGAGGAAACTCAAAGAAATTCAAGATAACACAAATAATTCATAATTCTATCAGACAAATTTAACAGAGATTTAAATAATTAAAAGAATCAAGCAAAAATTCTGAAGCTGAAAAATGCATAATGAAGCCTGCATCAGAGTATTATTGTTGTTGTTGTTTGAGAAGGAGTCTTGCTCTGTCACCAGGCTAGAGGGCAGTGGCGCCATCTCGTGTCACTGCAACCTCCACCTCCCGGGTTCAAGCGATTCTTGTGCCTCAGCCTCCCGAGTAGCTGAGATTACAGGCATGCACCACCACACCCAGCTAATTTTTGTATTTTTGGTAGAGACAGGGTTTCACAATGTTGGCTAGGATGGTCTTGATCTCCTGACCTCGTGATCCACCCACCTTGGCTTCCCAAAGTGCTGGGATTACAGGTGTAAGGCACTGTGCCCAGCCCAGAGTGGTTTGATAGTAGAATCGATCAAGCAGAAGAAAAAATTCATGAGCTTGAAAATAGACTATTTGAGGCCAGGCACCGTGGCTCATGCCTGTAATCCCAGCACTTTGGGAGGCCAAGGCAGGTGAATCACGAGGTCAGGAGTTCAAGACCAGCCTGGCCAAGATGGTGAAACCTCTTCTCTACTAAAACTACAAAAATTAGCTGGGCATGATGGCGGGCGCCTGTAATCCCACCTACTTGGGAGGCTGAGGCAGAGAACTGCTTGAACCTGGGAGGCAGGGTTTGCAGTGAGCCGAGATCGTGCCACTGCACTCCAGCCTGGGTGGGAAAAAAAGGCTATTTGAAAATACACAGTCAGGGGAGACAAAAATAACAAGAATAAAAAACAATGAAGCAAGTCCATAGGATCTAAAAATCCACAAATTTAGTAACTCTTAGATTTGCCTCTAAAGAGGAGGCAGGAAAAGGGATAGGGATGGAAAGTTTATTCAAACGGATAATAAAGAACATTCCAAACCTAGAGAAAGATACCAATATCCAAGTACAAGAAGGTATAGAATACCAAGCACATTTAGTCGAAAGAAGGGTACCTCAAGGCATTTAATAATCAAACTCTCAAAGATCAAGGATAAAGAAAGAATCCTAAAAGCAACAAGAGAAAAGAAACATGGCCAGGCACAGTGGCTCACGCCTGTAATCCAAGCACTTTGGGAGGCCGAGGTGGGTGGATCAACTGAGGTCAGGAGTTCAAGGCCAGCCTGGTCAACATGGTGAAACCCCATCTCTACTAAAAAATACAAAAAATTAGCCAGGCATGGTGGTGGACACCTGTAATCCCAGCCATTGGGGAGGCTGAGGCAGGAGAATCACTTGAACCCAGGAGGCGGAGGTTGCAGTGAGCCAAGATCGCACCATCGCACTCCAGCCTGGGCAACAAGAGTGAAACTCCATCTCAAAAAAAAAAAAAAGAAAAGAAAAAAGAAACAAATAACATATAATGGAACTCCAATATATCTGGCAGCAGGCTTTTCCATGGGAAGCTTACAGGCCAGGAAAGAGTGGCATAACATATTTAAAGTGCTGAAGGAATATCAAATATTAAAACAATATCAAAAGATCCTTTTATCCTAGAATAGTATATCTGGCAAAAATATCCATCAAACATAAAGACTTTCCCAGACAAACAAACGCTGAGGGATTTTATCAACACTAGACCTGTCCTATAAAAAACACTAAAGGGAGTACTTCATTCAGAAAGAATAGGATGTTAATGAGTAATGAGTAATCATGTGAACGTATAAAACTCACTGGGACTAGTAAGTATGCAGAAAAGCACAAATATTGTAACACTGTAACCATGGTGTATAAACTACTCTCATCCTAAGTAGAAAGACTAAATGATGAACCAGTCAAAAATAATAACTACAGCAACTTTTCAAAACCTGGACAGAATACTAAGATATAAATAGAAATAACAAAAAGTTAAAAAAGGGAAGGGTGGTAAAGTTCAGGCGTGGAGTTTTTATTCATTTTCTTTTATTTGTTTTTTCGTTTGTTTATGCAAACAGTAATAAGTTGTTACCAGCTTAAAATAATAGGTTATACGATAGATACAAAAGATATAAAAGATAGGTATATGATAGATGATAAGTAGCAAGAAACTGAATCACATCACCAGAGAAAATCACCTTCACTAAAGGAAGACAGGAAGAAGGAAAAGAAGACCACAAAACCAGGGAACAACAAAACGGAAGGACTAAGTCATTATTTATCAATAATATGTTTGAATGACAGGACTAAGTCTTTACTTATCAATAATAGCATTTAGCCCATTTACATTCGATAAAAACATTATTACATTTGATAATAACATTGAATGTAAATGTACTAAACTCTTCAATCAAAAGACACAGAATAGCTGAATGGATTTAAACACACACACACACAAGACTGAATGATCTGTTGTCTACAAAAATCACATTTCATCTATAAAGACACAAATAGACTGAAAATAATGGGATGGAAAAAGGTACTCCATGCCAATGGAAACCAAAAAAGAGCAGGAGTAGCTATATTTCTATCAGGCAAAATGGATTTCAAGACAAAAACTGTAAGAAGAGACACAGAAGGTCACTATATAATGATAAAGAAATCAATTCAGCAAGAGGATATAACAATTTTAAAAATACATGCACCCAACACTGGAGTACCTAGATATACACAGCAAATACTATTAGAGCTAAAGAGAGAGATAGGCCCAATAAAATAATAGCTGGAGACTTCAGCACCTCACTTTCAGCATGGGAGAGATCTTCCAGCAAGGAAATCAACAAAGGAACATCAGACTTAATCTGCACTATAGATCAAATGTATCTAATAGATATTGATAGAACACTTCATCCAATGGCCACAGAATATACATTCTTTTCCTCAGCACAAGAATCATTCTCAAGGATAGACCATATGTTAGGTCAAAGAACAAGTCTTAAAACACCCAAAAAATTGAAATGATATCAAGCAACTCTGACCACAATGAAATAAATAACGAGAACGTCTGAAAAGTATACAGACACACGGAAATTAGATAACATGCTCCTGAATAACCAGTAGGTCAATGAAGAAATTAAGAAGGAAATTGAAAAAGTCACTGAAACAAATGATAATAGAAACACAACATACCAAAATCTATGGGATACAGCAAAAGCAGTACTAATAGGGAAGTTTATAGCTCTAAGTGCCTACACCAAAAAAAGAGAGAAAAACTTCAAATCAGTAATCTACAACGCATCTTAAATAACTAGAAAAGCAAGAACAAACCACACCCAAAATCAGCAGAAGAAAAGAAATAGGCCGGGGCCCGGCGCGGTGGCTCAAGCCTGTAATACCCAGCACTTTGGAGGTCCGAGACGGGCTGTCACGAGGTCAGGAGATCGAGACCATCCCTGGCCTAATATGGTGAAACCCCGTCTCTACTAAAAAATACAAAAAACTAGCCGGGCCGACGAGGCGGCGCCTGTAGTCCAGCTACTCGGGAGGCCCTGAGACAGGAGAATGGGCTGAACCCGGAGGCGGAGCTTGCGTGAGCTGAGAGCCCGGCCACTGCACTCCAGCCTGGGCGGCAGAGCAAGACTCCGTCCTCAAAAAAAAAAAAAAAGAAAAGATAAATAAAGATCGGAGCAGAAATAAATGAATTTCAAATGAAGAAAACAATATTAAAAAATCAGTGAAACAAAAGTTGGTTTTTTGAATAAACAAAACTGACAAACCATTAGCCAGACTAAGTAAAAAAGAGAGATGATCTGGCCAGGTGCAATGGCTCACACCTGTAATCCCAGCACTTAGGGAGGCCAAGGCGGGGAGGGGAGGCGGATCACGAGGTCAGGAGTTTGAGACCAGCCTGGCCAAAATAGTGAAACCCTGTCTCTACTAAAATATGAGCCAGGCGTGGTGGCAGGCACCTGTAATCCCAGCTACTCCGGAGGCTGAGACAGGAGAATAGTTTGAGCTCCAGAGGTGGAGATTGCACTGAGCCAAGATCGCACCACTGCACTCCAGCCTGGGTGACAGCGCGAGACTCTGTCTCAAAAAAAAAAAAAAAAAAAGAGAGAGAGAGAGAGAGGATCCAAATAAAATGAGAGATGAAAAAGGTGACATTATAACTGGTACTGCAGAAATTCAAAGGATCATTAGTGTCTACTATGAGCAACTATATACCAATAAATTAGAAAATCTAGAAGAAAGGGACAAATTCCTAGACACATACAACCTACCAAGATTGAACCAGGAAGAAATCCAAAACCTGAACAGACCAATAACAAGTAAAGAGATCAAAGCTGCAGTAAAATGTCTCCCTGTAGCGGAGCTTGCAGTGAACCGAGATCGCCGCCACTGCACTCCAGCCTGGCCAACAGAGCGAGACTCCGTCTCAAAAAAAAAAAAAGAAAAGTCTCCTTGTAAAGGAAAGCCTGAGACCCAATGACTTCACTGCCGAATTCTACCAAATATTTAAGAAAGAACTAACACTGATGCTATTCAAACTATTCTGAAAAATAGGGAAGAAGGGAGCACGTCCAAACTCATTCTATGAAGCCTGTTTTATCCTGATACCAATACCAGACAAAGACACATCAAAAAAAGAAAACTGGCTGGGCGCGGTGGCTCAAGCCTGTAATCCCAGCACTTTGGGAGGCCGAGGCAGGCAGATCACAAGGTCAGAAGATTGAGACCATCCTGGCTAACATGGTGAAACCCCGTCTCTACAGAAAATACAAAAAATTAGCCGGGCGAGGTGGCAGGCACCTGTGGTCCCAGCTACTCAGGAGGTTGAGGCAGGAGAATGGCGTGAACTCAGGAGGCGGAGCTTGCAGTGAGCTGAGATGGTGCCACTGCACTCCAGCCTGGGCAACACAGCAAGACTCCATCAAAAAAAAAAAAAAAGTATCTTCAATAAACGGTGCTGGGAAAACCGGATGTTCATATGCAGAAAAATGAAACTAGACCCCTATCTCTCACCATATACAAAAATCAAATCAAAATGGAATAAAGACTTAAATCTAAGACCTCAGACTATGAAACTACTATGAGAAAACATTGGGGAACTCTCCAGGACATTGGTTTGGGCAAAAATTTCCTATATAATACCTCACAAGCACAGGCAACCAAAACAAAAATGGGCAAACGGGATCACATCAAGTTAAAAAGCTTCGGCACAGCAAAGGAAACAATCAACAAAGTGAAAAGATACCCAGAACATGAGAAAATATTTGCAAACTACCCATCTGGCAAGGAATTAATAACCAGAATATGTAAGGAGCTCAAACAACTGTATCGGAAAAAAACTAATAATCTAATCACAAAATGGACAAAAGATCTGAATAGTCATTTTTCAAAAGAAGACATATAAATGGCAAACAAGCATATAAAAAGGTGCTCAACATCACTGATCAGCAGCAAAACGTAAATCAAAACTACAATGAGATATCATCTCATCCCAGTTAAAATGGCTTATATCTAAGACAGGCAATAACAAATGCTGGTGAGGATGTGGAGAAATGCAAACCCTCATACATTGTTGGTGGAAATGTAAGTTAATAAAACCACCATGAAGTTTGGAGGTTCCTCAAAAAACTAAGAGTAGAGCTACCATATGATCCAGAAATCCTATTGCTGGGTATATACCCAAAAGAATGTATATCAATATATCGAAGACATATCTGCACTTCCCTTTATTGTAGCACTATTCACAATAACTAAGATTTGGTAGCAACCTAAGTGTCTATCAACAGATGAATGGATAAAGAAAATGTGGTATGTATACACAATAGAGTACTATTCAGCCACAAAAAAGAATGAGATCCTATCATTTGCAACCATCTGGATGGAACTGGAGATCATGCAGTAAAATAAGCCAGGTACAGAAAGACAAACATCACATGTTCTCACTTATATGTAGAATCTAAAAATCAAAACAACTGCAATCATGGACATAGAGAGTAGAGGGATGGTTACCTGAGGCTGAAAGGGGTAACTGGAGCAGGGATAGGGGAATGGTTAATGGATACAAAAGAGAAAAATACAAAGAATAAATAAGACCTACTATTTGATAGCACAACAGGATGACTGTAGTCAATAATAACTTAATTGTACATTTAAAAATAGCTAAAAGAATAGAACTGTATTGTTTGTAACACAAAGGATAAATGCTTGAGGGGATAGATACCCCATTCTCCACAATGTGATTATTATGCATTGTGTGTCTTTATCAAAACATTTCATGTACTCTGTAAATATATACAGCTACTATGTAACCACAAAATTAGAAACAATTTTTTGGGTTTTTTTTTTTTTTTTTTTTTTAGATGGAGTCCTGCTCTGTCACCCAGGGTGAAGTGCAGTGGCACAATATCAGCTCACTGCAACCTCCGCCTCCTGGGTTTAAGCAATTCTCCAGACTCAGTCTCCCAAGTAGCTGGGATTACAGGCATCTGCCACCATGCCCAGCTAATTGTGTGTGTGTGTGTGTGTGTGTGTGTGTGTTTTTAGTAGAGACAGGGTTTCACCATGTTGGCCAGGCTGGTTTCAAACTCCTGATCTCAAATAACCTGCCCACTTTGGCCTCCCAAAGTGCTGGGATTACAGGCATGAGCCACTGCGCCCCGCCAGAAATAAAATTTTTTAACTGGTTAATTGGCATCTATTTCTCCTCTACCTCTGATGATTAAATGAAACAATTATTTATAGAACGTATACCTTATCTCAGATGATTAGTAGATTTTTTTGTTAAGCTGTTATGGGAAACCCAAGAGTGCAACCATAGTGGTATCATGGAGCAATTTAACACTAAATATAACTACATGTAATAAATGCCTGCTGATTTTCTGACACTAGACATCTGCGATACAGAGGTATTTTTCAAGCACCATGTGTAATAGACACTATAATGAGATAAATAAGAGAGTGACTTCAAGTTAGGCTTATGAAGTGTGACGCCCACAGAGAACAGCGGAGCAACCGTGGCTGGGTCTCTTAATCTTCCTTCGCTCGGTTTTCCCATCTGCAAACTGGGGGTAACTCAAGCACACATTTCACAGAACTATCGTGAGGACTAGCTATGATAATTTTGGCAAAGAAGTTAGCATATCCCCGGAACACGTTAAACGCTAAATAAACTATTGTTGATTCTTTTTTTAGTGAAGTGTGATTGCTTTCTCTAGAAAAGTAGATTGCAGAGCAAGAAAGGACAGGAAGCAACAAAATTTATATGCAGGAAATAATCCTGTTTTATCATTAAATGTAGTATTATGAGAAAAAATATCCTATGGAACATGAAATACTGAAAAACTGGAAGTTTTCCCAAACCAGAAGAAAAAATGAAAGTATAATTCTCATGATTAAGGAAAAGTAATTTGTTGATTCTAAAAATATATTAGAATCAATAAATGTTAGAAGAATCATAAACATCTAAGCAGATACGCAATTAACCAAAAAACATAAAAACAGAATTTATCAGTGCATCTCAAAGCTGATTTACTGTAAACTCTATAAATAAGTAAAGCACTATACTCACACATTTGAAAATATATTTGAAAAAAAGACTTTTTTTTTTTGAGACAGAGTCTGGCTCTGTCGCCCAGACTGGAGTGCAGTGGCTTGATCTCGGCTCACTGCAAGCTCCGCCTTCTGGGTTCATGCCATTTTCCTGCCTCAGCCTCCCAGGTAGCTGGCATTACAAGTGCCTGACACTACACCAGCCTAATTTTTTGTATTTTTAGTAGAGATGGGGTTTCACCGTATTAGCCAGGATGGTCTCCATCTCCTGACCTCGTGATCCGCCCACCTCGGCCTCCCAAAGTGCTAGGATTACAGGCGTGAGCCACCGCGCCTGGCCTTTTTTTTGAGACAGAGTTTTGCTCTGTCACCCAGGGAGGAATGCAATGGTGCAATCACGGCTCACTGCAACCTGTGCCTTCCAGGTTCAAGTGATTCTTGTGCCTCAGCCTCCCAAGTAACTGAGATTACAGGCCTGTGCCACCATGCCTGGCTAATTTTTGTATTTTTAGTAGAGATGGGGTTTCACCATGTTGGCCAGGCTGGTTTCGAACTCTTGACCTCAAGTGATCTGCCTGCCTCGGGCTCCCACTGCTGGGATGACAGGTGTGAACCACTGCACCTGGCCAAAAAACAAAAATTTTTGAGGAAAATATAAATGATAGAAGTTTATTCTGGAGAGAGAGAAAAATTCAATGAACCAGTAAGTTTAGAAGAAATTAAGAAAGTTTCATTAACCCTTTAGGAAAACTCACGGTTCAGAACAGTGCCATCTAATAGAAATAAAATGTCTATCGTCCGGGCGTGGTGGCTCATGCCTATAATCCTAGCACTTTGGAAGGCCAAGGCAGGTGGATCACAAGGTCAGGAATTCAAGACAAGCCTGGCGACGATGGTGAAACCCTGTCTCTGCAAAAAAAAAAAATTAGCCGGGTGTGGTGGCAGGTGCCTGTAATCCCAGCTACTTGGGAGGCTGAGGCAGAAGAATCGCTTGAACTTGGGAGGCAGAGGTTGCAGTGAGCCAAGATTGCACCACTGCACTCCAGCATGGGCAACAAGAGTGAAACTCTGTCTCAAAACAAATAAATAAATAAAAATAAGATAATAATTCAGCATGTCTGCAGTATGTAAGTCTTCATTATTCCAACCAAGTGAGACACATCTATCAACTTATACCAGATGTTTAGTAGTTAGGCAAAAGTCCAGCTCTTCAAAGACTGCTGGACTAAAACTACCTATTTCCTTTCTGTTTTCTTCAGTCAGTACCCAAACTGGAACTCACCCCAGGAATCTTAATTTGCACCAGTATCTTCATAAAGCTCTGTACATCCATGTCCCTGAACAAATCCCTACCACTGCTCACTTACCACAACCCTTCACAGTGACCTCTTGCTACTGCCCCTCCATAAGCAGCAAACTCCCTTTTGTCTTCAATATCTGCTCTGAGTTCCTCCCTCTTAATAACTGGGGCTCTCCCCTGGGCACATGGCTTCCACTACACTTTTCAAATGGTGGATACTCATACATCTGGATAAGTCAGTGAGCCTGGTACCCTCCATGTCCCTCATGGCCATTTCCAAACCGTTTTCCTCTAGCTTCTTGTAAACAAACAAATCTGATTCTTTGAGACTCTCCCCTTTCAGTTTCAACATCTTTCCTCTCTCTTGGGAGTTTTCCTTCACCAATCTTTCCCTTGTTCTTCAGATTTGTTAATGCCTACTGTTTCTCTCCACTCCAAGCCCTGCCTCCATTCCTTATGATTTCAACTCTTCTGAAGATCAGGGACACCTATTTCTGTGAACACATCATCAGTGATCTGTTCTACTTTGCTTCAGCCACAAAACCCATGACTAGACCTTGGACAGGTTCATGACTCATAATTGCTCCAACTCCAAAACCACTGAATCACACATCTGACAACACTTTCTTGTTTCCTGTTTCCTGTTTGCCACTTCAATTACTACAACCAATCTTGCACCTTAAAGAGCCTTCTCTTTACTTTCTCCCTGTACTGTTGCCCAGTCCACCAGCCATCTTGTTCCTCCATTTTCCTTGTCGAGGTTAGATCCCACCATCTATTATTTCATATTTCCATTGTCTTTCACTTAACATCCAGCTGGTAAAAATAACTGAACCCCACTTTCCCTTTTTTTGGGCTGCACCCGAGTAGCCAAGCAGTACTGGAACAAGACACGCAGAACAGTAGATGGAATAGCCATAGTCACCAAGCTCAAATGTGCCCCTACCAAGGCTTCTGCCTGGCACCCTGTGATATTTCTGTAGCATTGTGGTCTTTAACTGTCAATAAAATGATAGAAGAGCTCATTGCTTATCAATTAACAGATCATTAAAGACATTTCTGATGATAGATTAATATGTAATTTTTATCACATAACAAGTTCAAAGAATTGAGTGATATTGCTACAATAAAATTTTTTCCTTTCCCATCTACTTGATTTATGTTAAAATTATTCCTAAAACTCACATCTTATTATAAAATGGAAAGTAAGAAAAAATTGATGCTGCCCCTTATTTCATTCTACCAACAAGTAACATATATATATTATCAAACTGGAGGAAAAAAACTTTATTTTATACTTAAAATTACTTTAAAATTTGTAATACAATATTTTAAAATTTCCCTATATTTCCAGGCCATTGTAAATGTGTAAATCTATGTACAGACATTTTACTGCAATGCTTGATCAATAGAAGACCTTCGAGTGTAAAACTTATTGCATTAGTAAAAACTCCACGAGGGAAGTAGAATAGAATTAGTAATTCAAGAAGAAAAAGGAATTACAGTTGACCCCTGAATAATGCAGGGGTTAGGAGCGCCATAGTCTAAAATAAGCAATAACTTTTGATTTCCCAGAAACTTAACTACTAATAGCTTACTGTTGACCAAAAGACTTACCAATAACATAATCAACATAATCAACATAAAGTTAATTAACACATATTTTCTATATTAATGTATTATATACTGTATTATTCACTAAAGTAAGCTAGAGAAAAGAAAGCATGATGGGGTGTGGTGGCTCACGGCTATAATCCCAGCACTTTGGGAGGCTGAGGTGGGCGGATTGCTTGAGGTCAGGAATTCGAGACCAGCCTAGCCAACATGGTGAAACCCTGTCTCTGCTAAAAATACAAAAATTAGCCAGGTGTGGCGGCAGGTGCCTGTAGTCCCAGGTACTCGGAAGGCTGAGGGAGGCGGAGGTTGCAATGAGCCGAGATCATGTCACTGCACTCCAGCCTGTGCAACAGAGCAGAGTCTCCGTCTCAAACAAACAAACAACAACAAAAAACCAAACCAAAAGCAACAACAACAAAAGGAAAGAAAACATTAACAACCTACTCTCACAATAACTAACCCACTTGCTTCATAAAGGCATTAATCCGTTCGTTAGAGCTTCATCCTTATGACCCAGTCACTTTTTAAAGGCCCTATCTCTTAATACTGTTACAATGGCAATTAAATATTAACATGAATTTCAGAGAAAACAAACATCCAAACCATAGCATTCTGTCCCTGGCCCTACAAAACTCATATCCTTTTCACGTACAAAACATATTTGTTTCTTTTTTCTTTTTTTCCTTTTTTTTTTTTTTTTTTTGAGATGGGATCTGACTCTGTCACCCAGGCTAGAGTGCAGTGGCATGATCTCGGCTCACTGCAACTTCCACCTCGCAGGCTCAAGTGATCCTCCCACCTAAGTCTCCGGAGTAGCTGGGACCACAGGTTATGTGCCACCATGCCTGGCTAATTTTTATATTTTTGGTAAAGAAGGGGTTTCACCACG
This sequence comes from Rhinopithecus bieti, assembly GCF_001698545.2. NCBI lineage: Eukaryota > Metazoa > Chordata > Mammalia > Primates > Cercopithecidae > Rhinopithecus > Rhinopithecus bieti. Next base: position 590,568 of record NW_016823670.1, read on the forward strand.
TTGCCCAAGCTGGTATCGAACTCCTGAGCTCAACTGATCTGCCTGCCTTGGCTTCCCAAAGTGTTAGAATTACAGGCGTAAAGCCACTGCATCTGGCCTAAGATAGATTCATTTCACCCCAATGGTCCCAAAAGTCTTAAGTTGTTCCAGCATCAATTCAAAAGTCCAGAGTCTCAGGCCAGGCATGGTGGCTTATGCCTGTAATCCCAGCACTTTGGGAGGCTGAGGCGGGAGGATCAATTGCACCCAGGAGTTTGAGACCAGCAGTATAGCAAGACCCCATCGCTACTAAAAAAATCAAAAAAATTAGCCAGGTATGGTGGTACATGCCTGTAATCCCAGCTATTCAGGAGGCTGAGGTGGGAGGATCACTTAAGCCTGGGAGGTCAAGGCTGCAGTGAGCTGTCATGACACTACTGTAGTTCCAGCCTGTGTGATAGAGTGAGACCCTGTCTCCAAAAAAAAAAAAAAAAACAGTCTAGAGTCTCATCTATATCAGATGTGGGTGAGACACCAGACAGGATTCATCCATAGGCATATTCCTACAGCTGTGAGCCAGTGAAATCAAGTAAGTTATCTACTTCCAGAATACAATGGTGGGGCAAGCATAGGATTGACAGTCCCGTTCCAAAAGGGAGAAATAGGCAAAAAGAAAAGAGTAACAGGCTCCAAATAAGTCCAAAACCCAATGGGAGAAAACACTTTAAGCCCTACATTTAGAGAATAATCTTTGACTCCATTTTCTGCATCCTGGGCACACAGGTTTTAGGCAGCCCCACTCCTGCGGCTTTCCTAGGCCCAGCCCACGTTTCAGCTCTCACAGGTTGGAGTCTCCTGCCTGCTCCTCTCACAGGCTGAAGTTGCATGCTAGTAACTCCACGATCCTGGAGTCTCAGTGGCAGTCCTGCTCCCCGGGTTCCACTAGGCATTACCCCAGTGAGGACTCCCTGTGGCAGCTCTGGCACTAACCCCAACCCCACATTTCTGTGCAGTATTGCCATAGTCGGGGCTCTCTGCAGTGGCTCTGCTTCTGCGACAAGTCTCTGCCTGGGGATCCAAGCTATTTGCAACACACTTTGAAATCTAGGTGGATGAAGCCATGCCCCCATAGATCTTGCATTCTGCATGCCTGCAAACTTAACACCACATGGATGCAACCAGGATTTGCCACTTGCATCTTCTGAAGTTGTGGCCTGAGTCACATATGGACCTGCTTGAGCCATGGTGGGAGCAGTGAAAGAGCACTGTGCTGGAATGCAGGAAGCAGGTATGTGAGGTGGGTCTGGGCACTGAGCCTGTGTAGGTTGCTCCTAGCCCAACCCCTCAAACTACTCTGCTCTCTTAGAGCTCTGGGCCTGTGATGAGCAGGGCAGCCTCAAAGATCTCTGAAATGCCTTCAGGGTCTATCTCCCATTGTATTAATGGTGGTTTCCTTCTGTCTGTGTTAATCTCCTCAGTAAATGGTCTCTTGGTACTAGAATGCTGTTTTTTTTTTGTTATTTACATGGCCAGGCTGCAAATTTTCCCAATCTTTTCACATAGCTTCCTTTTTCATTATAAATTCCATCTTTAAATCATTTCTTTCCTCTAGCATCTTACTATAAGCGGTTAAAAGTAGCCATGCATCAGCCTGAATGCCTTGCTGCTTAAATATGTCTTCTGCTAGATATCCTATTTCATCACTTTTAAATTCCACCTTTCACAAAGCCCTCAGTTATAGACACATTTCAGCCAAGTTCTTTGCTACTTTATAACAAGGATGGCCTTTGCCCCAGTTTCCAATACCTTGTTCCTCAGTTTCATCTGAGACCTCATCAGCATGGCCTTTACTGTCCATACTTCTATCAATATTCTGGTCACAACCACTTAGGTAATCTTTAAGAAGTTCAAAACTCTCCCCAGTCTTCTCTTCTTCTGAGCCTTCACCAGAATCACTCTCAATGCTCCATTTACAGCAATCTAGGCTTTTTATAGCCTGCTCCTCCAAATTCTTCCAGCCTTTACTCATTACCCAGTTCCAAAGCCACTTGCATATTTTCAGGTATCTATTACTCCAACAATGCTGGTCTTGGTACCAATTTTCTGTCCCAGTACATTTTTTCCTGCTACAACAGAATACCACAGATTGGTAATGTATAAAGAGCAAAATGCGTTTGGCTCACCATTTTGGAGGCTAGGAATTCCAAGAGCATGGCACCAGCATCTAGCCAGAGTCATCGTACAGCAGAAAGGTGGAAGGGCAGGCAAGAGCATGTGAAAGAGGGAAGCACGCGAGGCCAGACTCGTTTTATAACAACTCACTGTCAAGATAACCACTACCATGGTAACAAGATTAACCCATTCATGAGAGCTCTGTCCTCACCGCCTAATCACTTCTGAAAGGCCTCACCTCATAATACTATTAAAATGGCAACTGAGTTTCAACATGAGTTTCTGAGAGGACAAACATTCCAACCATAGCAGGTGTCTAAATAATGACAGTGGTTATCTCTTTAGGAAAGAAGTTGAGAGTGACTCCATTTTCATCTTTACTCCTTTTTAGATACAAAGTTGTTAATAATAAATGTCTTATTCTAGCCAATATAATACAAATATGCATTAAATGTATATGAAAATGCAAAGTATGAAAAATAGAAATATATATGCACAGTCTTTACTCATGGAGCTTAAGGTTGAGGAGTTAAGACAGGCAGAGGTAAAAAATGAATTAGACGTGAGACGGGAGGATGAGGAAGTGCAATTGCCCTGTGGGTTCCAATGGAGAGATAATAAGTGTGATCAGTGAAGATTTCAAAGAAAAGGAAGAACTTGGACAGTGACTGGTAGGATTTGGTACTTGGTAAGTATCCAGGGTTGAAGGAAAAGGGATGGAAGGGGTAACAACAGGAGCAGAGGCAAAGAGGCAAAAAACTACAAGATGTGAAATAGACAGGAGAACTCCAAAAATAATGTGGAAGCACTGAGTTGGGGAAAACTTTAATTCACAAATCAAGTACTTAATAGATTTTTGTCTTGCTTTCATTGATGTTTTCACTCAGAAAATACTTCCTGAGTGCTTCCTGTATGCTCAGGATTATTCCAGAGATTGGGAACAACAAATTGATAAAGATATACTGCATAGTGATTGGGAACAATAAATTGATACAGATATACTGCATAGTGAGTGTTAATAGTGAAAATAAAGGGAAGTAAATAGACTAAAATGTGGAGTGTGATGGTTTCTCTGAGGAATGAAGTTTAAGCAGAGACTTGCATAAAAGGAGAGCGTGAACTACTTAGATATTTGGGGAAGAGCATTCCAGGCAGAGGGAATATCTAGCAAGGACCCCAAAATGGGAGTGTGCTTGGCAGGTTCTGAAACACCAGGGAGGCTAGTGGGGGATACAGCACAAGGACTACAAGAAAGACTGACAGGAGATCAGATCAAGGAGGTAGCCAGGGATCAGCCCTAAGATTTATTTCCAGGAAATCTCTTAAAAAAATTTGGAAAGCGAATGTGGCAAAATTACAAAGTATGATTGATGCTTTCTTCATGGGGCTACTGCTTTTTCATCCCAAGGTTTCCTGGATTTATGCAGGAAACCTGTTCACTCATTCACCATCTAGTGGGTACCCACCATGGCCAATGGGCCTTCCCCTTCACAGGCCACACTCTAGGTGGGCTGTTAAGCATATACACAAGTCATTAAAAACCAAGTTTCACAAAATAATAAAGTCATGGATGGTCCCAGCTGGCAGGTACCATCTCAACTGACCCCTTGTTTTCCAGATGAAATTGAAACCCTTCTGCTAAGCAAACAACTCCAAGTGCTTTATTACTTGAAACTGGGACTATTTAGGATGAGCAATAATGAGAATGTTGGGAATACTAAAGCCAAAAGCAGATGAGTAATGGCTGTCAGCTAATGAAAAAAACTGCTGCAAGATACAGGCTTCAAACACCAGATGGCAAATTTGGGCAAAAGGCTTGTTGCTATGGAACAAAGTAAACTGCTCTTTGAGCCACTGTGAAATAGCTCAGCCATCCAACAAAATGAAATAACATATTTCAATCCATTATACAAAATCCACTCTTACGTCACTGTGAGAGGAGATAAAACCAGATAAAAATATGATGTCTCAAAGATTTCTTGAAGTTTTTGAACAGAGACAAAAAATGCCATATTAGCTCAATTCATGTCAAACATATTAATGGAAAAGAGAGATGAAGTGAGATTGCCTTAAAATAAAAACCAAAGGGGGTGGGGGAAACCCTGTCAGACTAGTACAATGAGGTGAATAATGCTACAAAGGCATCAAAGAATAGCATGAGGCATGAGGGACTTAGATCTTCAGATCCAATATTCTCATTTCATAAATAAAGAAACAAGCCAGGTTATTTTAATTGCCTAAGGTGCAGGGGAAGCCAGGAGTATCTCCTAAACTAGACATGTCTTCCCAGAGATTCTTCCAAAAGTTTATGATTGCTTCTCTAATAGTATGAACTGTTGCGGGAAGTCAGAGACCCCGAACAGAGGGACCTGCTGAAGCCGTGACAGAAGAACATAAATTGTGAAGATTTCGTGGACATTTGTTAGTTCTCCAAATTCATACTTTAATTATAATTTCTTACGCCTGTCTTTACTGCAGTCTCTGAACATAAATTGTGAAGATTTCATGGACATTTATCACTTCCCCAATCAATACTCTTATAATTTCCCATGCCTGTCTTTACTTTAATCTCTTAATCCCATCATCTTCATAAGCTGAGGATGTATGTTGCCTCAGGACCCTGTGATGATTGTATTAACTGCATAAATTGTTCCTAAAGCATGTGTGTTTGAGCAATATGAAATCTGAGCACCTTGAAAAAAGAATAGGATAACAGCGATGTTCAGGGAACAAGGGAGATAACCATTAACTCTGACTTCCCGCAGCAATAAACCAAGGATCAGCACAGTTTTTCTAAAGGGTGAGGCAGTAAATATGTTAGGCTTTGTGGGCCATATTGTGTCTATTGTACTACTTAAATCTGTCGCTGAATTGCAAAAACAACCATAGACAATACAGTAGCAAATGGCTATGGCTATATTCCAATATAACTTTATTTATAGTAACTGAAATTTGCATTTTATGTAATTTTCATTTGTTATAAAATCTTCTTCTTCCTCCTCTTCTTCTTCACTTTTTTTCAACCATTTTAAAACCATAGTTAGCTCACAGGCCATATAACTCAGGCAGGGAGCTGGATTTGGCCTGTGGCCTATAGTTGCCAACCTCTGATGCGAACTCCTAAAAAGATGCATGTAAATTAAAATTATATAACTTGAAAACCATCCCAGTGGCTTTCACTAGCATTTCTCAGAAGCTTTATATTTATTTATGATTAGCTTCCAGATAGAAATAACATTTAACATTTTTCTTTCTTTTTTTTTGAGACAGAGTCTCATTCTGCCACCCAGGCTGGAGTGCAGTGGCACAATCTCAGCTCACTGCAAGCTCCGCCTCCCAGGTTCATGCCATTCTCCTGCCTCAGCCTCCCAAGTAGCTGGGACTACAAGTGCTCGCCACCACACCCGGCTAATTTTTTGTATTTTAAGTAGAGATGGTGTTTCACCATGCTAGCCAGGATGGTTTCGATCTCCTGACCTTGTGATCCACCCATCTTGGCCTCCCAAAGTGCTGGGATTACAGGCGTGAGCCACTGCACCCGGCCTTAACATTTTCCTTTAACATCAGGGACTGATCAAGTGCCCTTGGAAGAGTACAGACTCTGGTGGCTTACAAGTATCATTTTGCAGTAGAAAACACACACTCCTTGATAGATGAAGGATGTACCTTTAGGAAGCAACCAAGATGTCCTTCAGTAGAAGAATGGATAAATAAACTGTGGTACATCCAGAAAATGGAATATTATTCAGCATTGAAAATAAATGAGCTATTAAGCCACGAAAATACATAGAGAAACTTACATGCATATTACTAAGTGAAAGATCCCAATCTGAAAAGCTTCATTATTATATGATCCCAACTATATTACATTCTGGAAAAGGCAAACTATGGAGACAATAAAAAATCAGTAGTTGTCAGGGGTTGAAGGGGAAAGGATGAATAAGCAGAGCAGAAGATTTTTAGGACAGTGAAAATACTCTCTACGATACTATAATGGTCAATACATCATTATACAAGTGTCCAAAACCACATAATATACAAATCCAAGAGTTAGCCCTAGTGTAAACTGTGGACTTTGGTTGATAATGATGTGTCAATGTAGATTTATCAGTTGTAACAAATGTAGCACTCTGGTGGGGGACACTAATAATGAGGGGGCTGTGCATGTGTCCAAGCTGGGGATACATGGGAAAGCTCTGTATCTTTCTGTCAATTTTGCTGTGAACCTAAAACTTCTCTAAAAATTAAATGTTTATAAGATAAGTGCAAAGATTCAAGATTTGTAACAGTAATTTAATGTAATGCTTATGTTGCAAACTGGTATAAGGTATAGACAGTCAAATCTGAATAAAGAAAATAATATTTATGGCAGAAAAAAAGTAACTTTAAAAATTCTTCTGATCTCTGCAGAAGACACCACTAATAAATCATTGGTATTGAACAAATTTTTATTAGATATATAAAACAACATATTATAAAATGATGGGATGTCTGATAATAATAAAAGGATTAAAATGTATTTCCTATGTGCCAAACACCATCCTACATACTTTACATGCATTAACTTGTTTAAACCTCACAAGAACCCCATGAGGCACTATTACTAGCCCCATTTTGCAGATGATGAAATTAACGCACAGAGATGTTAAGTACCTTGCCCAAAATTACACATCTGGCAGGTAATAAATCCTGAATTTGAACCCCAGTCTGCCTACAGGTTAAGGGCTATTAGACACTATGTTATGTATTTTTTCATATAAAATATTAAAAAACAAACAGCCTTTTCCTTTTTCTTTTTTTCTATATAAATTATTTATTTGTGCCTTTCCCTTCTTTTTCCTTCCATTCATACAATCCCAGCAGGTGGGCCTGGTGGATCTAGGAATGCAGAGGCAGTTGGGGCTAAGGGAGCAGTCAAGGCTGAGAATGCTAATAGGGTCAGGGGAACTGGGGTTGGAGAAGTGCAGTGTCAAGGAGGCAGGTGGAATGGGCAAGGCTGTAGCCGAGGAGACAGCCACCAGGGTCAGGAGACTGATTACGTATAGGAGTAATATATATTTACATGTATTTACATACACACATATACATTACATGTACACACATACTAGTTTTATCTGCTGAGAGGCCTAGAGACAATGAAACCCAGATGCAATTAGTACCCTTAGTTCTCAGATCTTGGTTTCTAAATACCATTCTCCACTAAACAGAACCAAGTGACTCCAGAGCTCATTTCAGGGCTCTGGTAAGGAACATACAAGACGAATCTGAAACATAATTTTGTGCCAAAAGTAAGGAAGTGCTAGAATATGGTCGGAAAGTAGTCAAAAGGACAAAGAAGCCACTCTAAACAAACTCCCACTAGGTAAATCTGGCCCAATTTGAGCATCAAAATAAATAATAATACTAACAGATTAAAATCCAATGAATAATATGGGAATCCATGAGTCCACAATGGTAAGTAAGTGAGTACTTGAGTGAGAATGTAGAGTTAGTTCTTTCTTCCAGTAGAATACCAACTAATATATGTGGAAGAAATGACACAATTAGAAAATGAGCATTTGGCATCCATCATCATAGAAAAAATGATTCATGCAAAAATCATCAATGAACACTAAAACTAGTAGGTGAAAATTTGCTGAGAAACAGGATATTTATATAATTATCAAAGTATCTCCCCACAAAGTTTATTTTACAAAGAGAAGTGAAGAAAGCTGGCCCACACCACTTCAGCCAAGTCACCAAAATTAACATCACCAATAACGGGACAATTCCACATCCTGTGCCTCCTGATACGCTGCAGCAAGAGCACAGCATCATTTCTCTGACGTCCCTGCCAAAAACGCACAACCTGAATCTAATTGTGAGGAAACATCAGACAAACCCAAATTAAGGGACAGTTTGAAAAAAGAAGAAACTGTTCTATATTCTTGAAAATTATCCAGAGCATGAAAGACAAAGAAAAACTAAAGACTCATTACAGATGAAGGGCAACTAAAGGAATGTAATAACATAAGTAGAGCTTGTGGTTCTGGAGTGGATTCTGAACAAGAGGAGGGGAAATAGCCACCAATGGCATTATTGCACCAGCAGGCAAAGTTTGAATGGGTCTTCGGATTATGTGGTAGAATTATACCTATGTTAATTTCCTGACCCAGCTAATCATACACAATTATGTAAGGCAGTATCCTTACTTTTTAGGGGGAAAAAATAAAGTATTTAGACTCCAACAGCATGACTATAACTTATTCGCAGTCCGGAAAAATACGGTGTGTGTGTGTGTGTGTGTGCGTGCGTATGTGTGTCTACCTATACAAGTAGAGAGAGTAGAGAATAATGAAGCAAATTTTGTAAAATATTAACACTGGAGAATTCGGGTGAAGTCTATAGGAGGGTTATTTTGTATATTCTTGTAACTTTTTATATCATTTTTTAATGATTTAAAATAAAAATTTTTAACTGAAAAACTAAACAATATATTATTTAGAAACACAAATATAGGCCGGGCACGGTGGCTCAAGCCTGTAATCCCAGCACTTTGGGAGGCCGAGACGGGCGGATCACGAGGTCAGGAGATCGAGGCCATCCTGGCTAACACGGTGAAACCCCGTCTCTACTAAAAAATACAAAAAACTAGCCGGGCGAGGTGGCGGGCGCCTGTAGTCCCAGCTACTCGGGAGGCTGAGGCAGGAGAATGGCGTGAACCTGGGAGGCGGAGCTTGCAGTGAGCTGAGATCCGGCCACTGCACTCCAGCCCGGGCGACAGAGCGAGACCCCATCTCAAAAAAAAAAAAAAAAAAAAAAAAAAAAAACACAAATATAAAAAGTGAAAGTATAGGCTGCGCACAGTGGCTCACACCTGTAATCCCACACTTTGGGAGACTAAAATGGGAGGATTGCTTGAGTCTGGGAGTTCAAGGTTGCAGTGAGCTACCATTGCACCACTGTACTCCATCCCAGGTGACAGAGCAAAACTCTGACGAAAAGAAAAAAAGAAAGTGAAACAAGATAGTGAGGCCAGGAGCGGTGGCTCACGCCTGTAATCCCAGCACTTTGGGATGCTATGGAGCGTGGATCACCTGAGGTGGGAAGTTCAAGACAAGCCTGGCCAAGATGGTGAAACCCCACCTCTACTAAAAATACAAAACTTAGCCAGGCATGGTGATGGGCGCCTGTAATCCCAGTTACTGGGAGGCTGAGGCAGAGAATTACTTGAACCCAGGAGGTGGAGGTTGTAGTGAGCAGAGATTGTACCATTGCACTCCAGCCTAGGCAACAGAGTGAGACCCGATCTCAAAAAAAAAAAAAAAAAAAAAGATAGTGAAAGTATAAGTAAAAGGACATGATAAACATAAAATTTAGTACAATGGTGATAAGGGAAGAGATTGGATATTTAGGACACACAGGGCTTCAAAGATAACCGCAGTTCATCACATCCTTATTCATTACACCTTACAGACATTAGAACTGTACTTTCTTTACCCAACGAGTTAATTAAAAAGAAGAATCACTTCAAAAAAATATGTGAAATGCACAAAGATCACCAGAAAAACATATAAGCAAAACCAAATTTTCTATTCACAATAAATGTTATTTTTAAAAAATCAAAATCTGGCCAGGCGCGGTGGCTCATACCTGTAATCCCAGCACTTTGAGAGGCTGAGTCGGGCAGATCATGAGGTCGGGAGATCGAGACCACAGTGAAACCCCGTCTCTACTAAAAATACAAAAAAATTAGCCGGGCGTGGTGGCAGGTGCCTGTAGTCCCAGCTACTCAGGAGGCGGAGGCAGAAGAATGGCTTGAATCCGGGAAGCAGAGCTTACAGTGAACTGAGATCATGTCACTGCACTCCAGCCCGGGCAACAGTGCGAGATTCCATCTCAAAAAAAAATAATAATAATAAAAAGTAAAAAATCAAAATCTGTTTCATGTGAAATGCACACATTGGTAATCTGTGGAACACCCAAGTAACCAAAAGGGAAAAAACCACAGGAGAAGCGAAGGCAATGAGGAAACACAGTGATACAGATCTCACATTGGTAGCACCGCAACACCAGCAATCTAAAACAAGGTCATAATCAGTCCCGTGTTTTGATAAGTAGTTGGTAATATGCCAAACAACCCCTGAATATACTTGATAACTTGTGAATCACTTTGGGATGCAAATTGTTACTGCCTAGTTTATTTTTTTTCGCCTAAATTCAGAATCCCTTGATGCTTTAACCAACTTAGGGAAGAAGGAAACTGCTTAGATGTGTGTAAAATTAACACCAAGCTTGGAGTGAAATTCACCACTAATTTCAGCTCTAAAGTTAAATGACACATTTGAATCCTGAAATCATCAAACAAGCAAATAATTTCAGCAGCTGCCTCACAAAAGACGTCTTCAGAGACTACATTCAGCAAGTAGACAATTAAGAATGAATTTAGGAAAAGCACTCACTCTCTCTTTTGAAAAACTGAAAGGCAGTATCAACTGACCATAAAGTTGATCTCAGCAGACTGTATCAGGTACATAGACACTGATTTAAAAATGCAGGCACACATAAAAGTACTCCCTACACAAGCCTATATTCCTTTGGCTTTTTTTGTTTATTTGTTTGTTTTGTTTTGAGACAGACTCCTGCTCTAGTCTTGTCTCACTGCAACCTCTGCCTCCCAGGTTCAAGCGATTCTCTTGCCTCAGTCTCCTGAGTGGCTGGGATTACAGGTGCCCGCCACCATGCCCGGTAAATTTTTGTATTTTTAGTAGAGATGGGGTTTCACCATGTTGGCCAGGCTGGTCTCGAACTCCTGACCTCATGATCTGCCCCTCTTGGCCTCCCAAAGTGCTGAGATTACAGGCATGAGCTACCGTGCCTGGATGGCCACTTAAAAAAAAAAAAAAAAAAAAAAAAAAAAAAACTTGAAATCTGCCTTAAAGACCTGGTATGAGTTGAACCTCCCCTTTCCACTCCAATTTAATATGTTACAGTCCTAACCCACCCAATAATTCAGAATGTGACCTTATTTAGAGATAACATATTTACAGAGGTAATCAAGTTAAAATGAAATCATTAGGATAGGCCCTAATTCAGTATGACTGGTGTCCTTTTGGACACAGGAACACGCATAGAAAGAAAATGATTTGAAGAGACCTAGAGGGAAGACAACCATCTATGAGCAAAGAAGACAGGCCTGGAACAGATCCTTCTCTCAAAGTCCTCAGACAAAACCAACTCTGCTGATTCCTTGATCTTGGACTTCAAAATTGTAAGGCAATAAATTACTGTTGTTTAAGCCTCCCTGTTTGTGGTACTTCATTACAGCAGCCCTAGGAAACCAGTACAGACCCTATAGGAGGACGGTTATAAGACTGATCTGTCCTAATAAATCAAGGATGGGAAAACACTGCAGAAACTCCCTTTTTCTTGCCTGCAATCACTTTATCTGAGATAGTTTGAGATGGTCAAACACACTGGATTTACTGAAGGATCAAGATTCTGCTATTTACTAGTTCTGTGAACAAGGGCCATCCCTTAACCTCTCTGATTTACCATTTTTGAAAATAAAGTAATGATATCTGCCACATCTCCCTTCAAATCTATATACACAAAATGTTTTAAAATAGAGATATGCCAAACACTCCAGTGAACTATGAAAGTTCTCTGTATACATAAGGTATTATCCATAGTGTTAATTTGTGGTAGGGTAACCAGAGTGGCATTTCAGGACACCACTACTGACACAATATACCTTGATTTCAGAAAGGCATCTGATGGCACCAAACAGGTAACTTTGTTGGACAGGCGTGAAAACGTCAGGCTGGATGACAGCAGAGTTGGAGAAATTCATAGCTGCTGTATATTCCTACTTAAAAGGTTGATTAATAGGATGAGGGAAGTATGGCCGGAGAGCTCTTAGAGAGCTCCGGAAACATATCATTGAGCTCGGCCTCAGTCATGTTCTTGCTAATGACTTACTGTGAAAAGGATAACAATTTGAAGAAGACAGTTTGTTTACTAGCTAGCACAATCCAGCTTTAAAAAGACAAAGACCCCACAAATATGTACAAATATTATGTATCAGAAAATTTTTAAAGTGTCAAAAATACAGCCACAAGCTAACTGGAATGTATGTAAAATCCTACACTCACATTTTACACAATTCAAATGCATAGGTAAAGACATATGAGACTTGATCACAGTGAGGACCATGAGCTTAAAATAAGCAGCATAGAACAGTTGCCCATAAAAATCGATTCCGGGTGGGGCACAGTGGCTCACGTCTGTAATCCCAGCACTTTGGGAGGCCAAGGCGGGGGGATCACCTGAGGTCAGGAGTTTGAGACCAGCTTGACCAACATGGGGAAACCCCGCCTCTACTAAAAATATAAAAATTAGCCAGGCGTGGTGATACATGCCTATAATCCCAGCTACTCGGGAGGCTGGGGCAGGAGAATTGCTTGAACCCGGGAGGCGGAGGTTGCAGTGAGCCGAGATCACACCATTGCACTCTAGCCTGGGCAACAAGAGTGAAACTCCATCTCAAAAAAAAAAAAATCGATTCCAACTCCAGACCAATTCATACGCCTACAGGCAGACTTTGCTTTGCATGAATCTGATGTACATAAATTTTCAATGCCATGATTTAGTTAAATACTGGTCCCCTAACAATATGGTTCAAATATCAATTACCATGGTATATTAACTGTGAGTAATCGAATGAAGTGCAAACTTAGCTTCTAGTTCTGCAGTCCACAAGTCATTACATACAAAACAGACGGGCATCATGATCAGTGACCAACCACACTCCTTATTCCAAAGTATGTGTGGCTAGTCACTGTGCATCTGGTCACACACTGATATCAAAGCATGTAGCTGTGTTGCTTCCTTGCTTCCCAGCAGTAAGCCCATGTGGCATTTTATAAGAATGGATAATTGAGACAGTGAATTGGTCAACCAAGACGAAAGTACAGCAAAGAAGTGAAAAGTGGTAATACAGTAGTGAGGTGGGAATCGGACCTACATGTAATTATACAGCTAACCATGGCAATGTGGTCATTGCCACTGTCAGAAACACTAAAGTCTACAGCCAGAGGAACTTAGCAAAGGTGAACTTATCAACATAAATGTGGACAGTGATTAAAGTTGTCTCCAAGGAAATGATACTAACAAAAACAACTTCACATTAAAGGAACTCTCAGAGAAATATCTCAGAGATGTTTTATAACACTGAAAGCTCAAAGAATATAACGTTGAAAGCCAATACAAATTTTAAAAGCAGGATGACAATTTGCCAAAGCAAAAATACTCACTCTGTATTATAAGTTATATACCAAGAAGAAGGAGGCAGCAAGCACTGTTCAATCTACTATTGATGTTTTTGTTTGTTTGGTCTTTTCTTCTGCAAAAGTATTTTAATTCTCTGTAGTTTAAATTCTCTATTTTTAATGTAATATGTGATATTTTAATTACAGAATACTAACAAATACTAAATGAACACTGGTTTTACTAATTTTGCATTTAAATTTGAAATAAAATTTTAATTTTATTTTAACAAGTTTTAAAGTTTTAAAAACAGATATTTTGGCCAGGCACAGTGGCTCACGCCTGTAATCCCAGCACTTTGGGAGGCCAAGGTGGGCAGATCACGAGGTCAGGAGTTTGAGACCAGTCTGGTCAACATAGTGAAACCACATCTCTACTAAAAATACCAAAAACTAGCCATGTGGTGGTGTGCGCCTGTAACCCCAGCTACTTGGGAGGCTGAGGCAGGAGAATCATGTGAACCTGGGAGGTGGAGGTTGCGGTGAGCCGAGATCGCGCCACTGCATTCCAGACTAGGTGACAGTGCAAAACTCCGTCTCAAAAAAAACAAAAACAAAACAAAACAAAAAAACCAGAAGTTTATAAAGGTCTCACAGTGATCATCATTTTTCCCATTAAGGTCATTTTGCATTATTTCAGGTTTCACAGTCATTTTTCAGTCCTCCACTATTATGCAAAGTGAGGAAACCCTTGCTGTGTCCGTTTATACTTAGCTCGGGCTACAGAATTAGTAATGTGTTTTCAGTTTTGGAAGGATAAACTGCATCAGAATGTTTTCATAAGGAGGTGACCAGAATGTGGAAGAAGCTTGGAATTAAAACAGGAGAGGAAGCTCTGAATGGAACAGAAAAAAATTCATCTGGAGAAGAGAAAAGTTAAGATTATCACCGTTGCAAATATTGGAAAAGTCATCATGTAAAAGTGCCATTCTAGAGTAGCAGAACTAGCTTTAATAATGGAATATCCACAATAGAGCTTTCAATTTCATGAACAGAAAAAGCTTCTAATGATTAACACTGGATATATATGGAATTCACCAACTCACAGTGTAGTGAACTCCTCGTAGTTGGAAGTGGCAAGCAGAGGCTGAATGACCATCTGTCAGGGATGCTGTACCCGAAATTAATTCCTACACAGGGTGAGAGGGAAGGCCCCCTTCACAGCTCAGATTTCAAACACCCATGTGGTGTTCTAAAACATGCCCACAAAATCTTCAACACTCTTCCCTTCAGAAAGTGGAGCCAAGTTCCCTCCTTCACCCTTGAGGTGGGCCAAACATAGTGACTTGCTTGGAATGAAGCACTCACCACACTGTGACTTTTAAGACTCGCTCATAAAAGGGATAGCTTCCATCTGGCCTTCTCACTGTTGGGTTGCCTAGGGGGAGCTTTCTAGTCATATGGTATGGACACTCAAGTCGCTCTGAGAGAAGCTCTTGTGGCAAGAAACCAAGGATTCCTGCCAACAGCTAACACTAGCTTGCAGTCATGTGAATGAACTTGAACCTCAGAAGTGGATCCTACAACCTCAGTCAAGCTTTCTTGAAGCACTCGCTGACATCTTGACTGAGACCTCTTGCCTCCTGAGCTCAAGCCACTCAGCTAAACTGCTCACAGATTCCCGGATGCACAGAAACTGTGAGGACAATACATTTTTATTGTTGTTTCAAGCCCCTAAGTTTTGGGGTAATTTGTTATACAGCAATAGCTAACAAATACACTCCCTTTTGACTTGAACACTGAGGTTACATTGCAGTCTTAAGAAGCCTTCTCACACAGCTTTTTGGTTGTTTTTTAGTCTTGCCAGTTTCCTTATAAGAGACTCAAATTACAATTTCCAAAAACTAGTTCCTATTATTGCAGGATAAATGATCATCCAATAGTATTCTGTTGTAAAAGTAGAAAGTGGGGAAGGACTCTAAAATTAATTCTTCCCACTCTGACTTATTTTCACCCCACATTCAAATCTATTACAAAAGATTAATGCAGTCTCATAAGTAGAACTTAAAATTCTCCTGAGCATGATAGAAGTCCTTCAAAAGGTGCATCTTTCAATCGCAAAAAGGCAATGAAACAAGGGCTGCACTTAAAGGCCCAGCCCAGACATCTACTATGAACTCCGGATCCAAGTATTTGAACTTTTCCTTCACATCTCATTTGTGTTTCTCAAAGTCAACAGGTCCAAAACAGAGTCCATGGTCTTATTCCTGAACGTGGTCTCTTTCCTGGGTTCCCTTTTGCAGAGAATGAGACTACATCAATTCAGGAACAACCCAGAAACCTCTGACACATCTCTGTCATTCCCCCTGAAGAGAAGCTCAGTGGGGCTGGGTGTGGTGGTTTACCCCCGTGGTCCCAGCACTTTGGGAGGCTGAGGTAGGAGGATCACTTGAGCCCAGGAGTTCAAGGCTGCAGTGAGCTATGATCACACCACTGCACTCCAGCCTGGGTGACAGAGTGAGACCCTATCTCAGAAAAATGAAACAAAACACAAACCCAATGGCAATGGCTTGCCATTGCATTTATGATAAAGAAAAAGGTTCATAATACGGCCTATAGGGTCCTGGGTGATTTGGCACCTACCTGCCTCCCCAGCCTAATCCCACTGCAGCCGAATCCTGTATCATGCTTCTCCCTCTGCCTTTGCTCTCTCAGCTCCACCTGGTCGCATTTCAGACCCCCTAAGCACTCTGCTCCTCGCCTCCATATGGCCTTGACACATGACCTTCCCTCTAGATGGAACACTTTTCCTTTCTTCTTGTCCAATTAATGCCAATGTATACTTCCAACTTCAGTTTAGCTGTCCCTTCCTTAGGAAGCTTTTCCAATTCCCCATTCTCTGTCTCTCTCTCTCTCTATATATATGTGTGTGTGTGTGTGTGTGTGTGTGTGTGTGTGTATATATATGAACTGTTGAGGATATATATATAAAGAGAGAGAAGATATATGTATGTAAGATATAAGATATATATAAGATATATAAGATATAAGACACATATATATCCTCTCTCTCTCTCTCTCTCTCTCTCTCTCTCTCTCTCTATATATATATATATATATATATATATCCTCAACAGTTCCCAATAGATAACCTCAACAGTTCCCAACAGACCCGGCATACCACCAAGTTGTGTACCCTCCTCAACACATCACCCATGAGGCACTTTTGCTTCTCTCTGTGCTTCTTTCTGCCCAGGCTGCACTCCCAATTAATGATCCTCATAGCACCAGGCACTTCTCTTTTATCAAAATATGACAGTGGTTCCATACACAAAATCTGGAACCAAGCTACCTGGTTTAAATCCTTTCCAGCTGTGTGAATTTGGGCAAATCACTTAAACTTTCTGTGCCTCTTTTCTCATCCATAAAGTAGGAAGTAGCAGTTATGAACAAGTTCTGAAGATTATATGAGACAGTATATGTAAAATTCTTAGAATGATGCTAGATGCATGGCAGGCATTACATAAGTCTGAGCTGCTGTTTTATTGTAGTTGCAATTTCACATTTCTTCATAATTATTATTTTATTCATATCTGTCTTTCCTATTAGACAGCAAAATCTGCAAGGGTGGACAAGCCTACTTTCACCCACTATCCTACTCTAAGTGCCTGGCACAGTCTTAACACATGAGAAATCCTGATGAATAAGTAAATGAAGTTGATATAGGTCTTGAACTCCGGAGAACCTTCGAGTGTCATGCTAAGGAGTTCAGAATTTATTCTCTAGAATTCTTTAAACAAGGGTCACATAGAACAATTAATGGAACAATGCTTGTAAGGTAAGTTGGGAGGAGAGCTTAGAGACAGGGAGAACCCTTAGCTGACCATTTGAATGTTTATCCGAGTAAGGGCATCAGCCAGTGTAGAGAGGAGCAGAGAGAGAGAAGAAAAAGAAATGCCCCATGGGTGGTATTTTGAGGAAGGACCCACACAACCTGGTGGTACACCAGGTCTGGATGGAACTGTTGAGGATACACACACACACACACATACACACACAGAATGAGAGAATGAGGACAAAAGAACAGAACTATACAAGTTAGGGATCTATGAATGTTGCCTTATATGGCAAAAGAGACTTTTCAGACATGGCTAAATTAAGGATATTGCTATGGGAAGATTATCTCAGATTAGCAAGGTGGACCCTAAATACAATCACAAGTGTCCTTACAAGGGGAAGTCAGGGCTAGGCGTGGTGGCTCACGTCTGTAATTCTAGCACTTTGGGAGGCCGAGGCGGGTGGATCACTTGAGGTCAGGAGTTTGAGACCAGCCTGGCCAACATAGTGAAACCCCACCTCTCCTAAAAACAAAAAAATTAGCCGGGCATGGTGGCACACGCCTGTAGTCCCAGCTACTCAGGAGGCTGAAGCTGGAGAACCACTTGAATCCGGATGGCAGAGATTGCAGTGAGCTGAGATTGCACCATTGCACTCCAGGCTGGGCTACAGCGAGACTCCATCTCAAAAAAAATACTTGTGCCCCAGGGGATTGAGGCTGCAGTGAGCTATGATCGTGCCACTGCACTCCAGCCAAGGTGACAGAGCGAGAGCCTATCTCAACAACAACAACAACAATAGTAACTCACTGGCCTCACTAGATGTCATGGGTAGAGAGACAAGGCGCCTTCATCTTTGCGGCCCCTATCACCTATCGTGGCCCGGTACACAGCAAGCACTCCTTAAATGTTTGCTAACTTGTAGCTCTTGCTGATTTGCTCATGGGAAAACAAAAGAAGTACTCTAAAATGCAATGGTATCAGGAGAGAAATATTTGAAATGGCTGGAAAGGAAATAGTAAGCCTCCCCATATTCATTTTAAATGAGGGAGACAGGCCCACTGACAAAGGATACTGACTAGCCCATGACCACACAACTCTCTGAGTGATACAATTCCTTTTTTATAGCTCAGCTATCCCGGCTTGTGCCCAAATATATTTTTCACATTATTTAACTTGTAAAATCCACAAAAATCTAGTTATGTGCTAAGAAAGATCTATACTGGTATGAAGACAGCTATGAGCTTTATTTTTCTCTTTGTCTATATATACATTCGCTGCTTCTTGCTGTATCTTTTATATAGAACTAGGAGAGCCGTTTTTGCCAAGCAGGCTTCTATCTTTAATATGCACAAGTGCCCCAGAAGCTACTGCACTTGGTTCATTCTAAGAGCTCAGGAATAATTATGTGCTTTTAAAGCACAGCTTCATTAATCAAATCTGTGGGTCTAATTCAACTTTACTCTTGTATTTTTATGGCAACCTGAAAATGATCTTCTTTGTCATATCCCCTAATATTAAAGGGGAAAAAATCTTTATGCCTCATTGGGTTTGTTTAATTTACAGACTGTCTCTCTTCATTGCATTCGGTCACTGGGACACAGTTGTATGGAATACAGAGAACACTTCCTCCTGGACGCTTAGATACAGAGGACCATTATCTGTCCTCAGAGCAGAAGGATGCATTTTTTAAATTAATTTTTTGGTCTATCATATACGGTGCAATTGAAAACATCTTTGCTTCAGTTTTTCTTCTGACACATTAATTACAAAACCATTCCCAGTTCCCCCGGAAAACCAAATGTTTTATAATTTCTAATTCTAGTGTGAGCTCATTAGCCTGTTTGTTATCAAATTGACTGCATATAGGAAGTTGGACGATAACAGAAAAGCAAAATGTTGGTCCAGTTTGTTTCTGCCAAACAGAACTTCCAACACTTTGTGCCTGCAATTTGAGAGAGCTCTTTATAGAAGTCGCATCAGGATATTTAGTCCACAGTTTGATTTACAAAGCCTATTTAGAAAATTTATATCAACCTGCAAAGAAATTATAGTGGCCATGGATAAAGCATGCATTCCGAGTAGCCACGTTAAGTTAGATCATGGCTCTATTTCCAAAAGAATAGATTTAAAACATAAAATCCGAGTTCAGTAAGAAATATTTTATGTGACTTGACACTCCCTCCCTCCTTGTTTATCTATGTCCTCTTCACGGTGGCTCAGAAATAGACTTGGCATTACGTTTCACATGATCAGCATATTGTGAGCTTTATTTACTTAATTCAACAAGCCTAACTCCTGAAACTAATAAAAGAAACTCAGAACAAGCCCAGCTACTTGCCTTGCAAATTCCTCTCCTGTATAAAGATGCTAGCCATGCATCAATTACTAGTCAACTTTCCCCCACTCCCCAAAACCAGTATCTATTTCACCTGCTTCTAAAACCCTGACATGAAACAATGTGATAGTGTCAGTGAAAACTGCTTCAGAATTAGCAGTATGGCAGTCTTAGAAGGGTTTAGAAAGTTTACTAACAAATTGCCAGAATCCCTTAGGAGTTTGCCTTGGCAAGACAAAAGACAAAAGCAAAAACAAACAACAAACTTGTAACAGGCTGGTGACTATATCTTGAGGCTTTCATGTCCTCCCACATATCTGAATAGCAGTATAGCATTTAATTTATTCCATATGAGAGCTGCTAAATGTAAAGCCAGACCATGTGGATTATAAATCATAACTCTACCAGTAACCAGCTATGTGACCTTCAACAAGGCACGCAAACTGTTGGTGACAACAGTTTCCTCATCTGAAAAACAGAAATAAATAATAGTTAATTTATAGGGTTGTTACGATGATTAAATGGGTTAATATATGTAAAAGATTTAGAGCAGTACCTGGCACATAAGTGCTATACATTCTTCATTTGTTCGAAGACAGGGTCTCAGCACTTTGGGAGGCCAAGGTGGGCAGATCACTTAAAGCCAGGAGATTGAGACCAGCCTGGCCAACATGGCAAAACCCTGACTCTACTAAAAATACAAAAATTAGCTGGGTGTGGTGGTGCATGCCTGTAATCCCAGCTACTTGGGTGGTTGAGACACAAGAATCATTTGAACCTGGAAGGAAGAGCTTGCAGAGATCACATCACTGCACACCAGCCTCAGCGACAGAGGGAGACTCTATCTCAAAAAAAAAAAAAAAAAAAAAAAAAAAAAAAAAAAAAGACAAGGTCTCAGTGTATTACCCAGGTTGGAGCACAGTGGTGCATTCACAGTTCACTGCAGCTTCCTGGGCTCAAGCCATACTCTACCTCAGCCTCTTGGGTAGCTGGAACCCACAGGCATGCACCACTATGCCCAGCTCCTGTTTTTTTGTTTGTTTTGTACAGAGGGATCTCACTATATTGCCCAAGCTGGTCTCAAACTCCTGGGCTCAAGTGATCCTCCTGCCTTGGCCTCCCAATCTGCTGGGATTACAGACACAAGCTATCTTACCCTGCTCAATCTTTTCCTTTTATTAGAGAGAATCATTTCCTTATTTAGCCATTCCTCAGATATATGTTGAGCACATTCTATCTCCCAGGTAACGTACCCCAGCACTAGGGAATGACGTGAGTAAGACCTAATCCCTGCCCTCAGGGAGCTTATAGCCTATGGCAGCAGCAACACTAGTAAAAATAAACTACTTTGATAGGTGCACATCTTCATTTGGTCAGCAGTTTTCTCAAAACCACTAACACTTTACTAAAATGGTAAGCTTTGATTATTTTTCAACTACTTCTTGAGAGTTTCTGCATATATGACAAGGGCAAGAAATTACACTGAGGTATTGATGCTGATGAGCAGCAAGGCTTGCTGGCTGGTGAAGGGACACTGATCAGCGCACCAATGTGCTGCTCTTGAATACACACCTCCACAAAATTACAAATTATATTCCAGGTTCATTTGTGAAAGTTAGACCTGTGCATTCTGAGGGCCTGTCAGAGGGTGTATGCCAATCACACATTGCAGGCAGAGGCTGGGGGCAGAAACACTAGGATTGAACAGAAAGTTGCTTAAGCTGTGCTTCTTAGACCAGTTTTTGCCATGTTCAGAAATGCAGCATTTCAACTGATAACAATTCAAGGAATTCTATATTTCTTAAATATATGCCCATGAAATTGCTAAGGGTCCAGGTAAATATAGAAGAAATTGTTACCAAAACATCGAGACAATGATTATGGGTGCTGCAGCTGAGGAGATGGGAGATCAGTCTCAAATCTATTTCCCTGATGGACTAAAATTAGGGGTTTATATAGCAGGGAAGAAAGGTATGAGACAACAGTACTCCAGAGGGGTAAGGAAGCAATCATGATGAATGAGAGGCCTGGCATTTCATTGTCTGGATGCAGTATCTGGTTAGTTTCAGTTCTTTGACACTTTTGAGAGGCCTGGGGTCATTTCCTGAACAAGGAACTCAGATAAAACAAATGTAAGTTTCAGGCTTTAAGACGAAAAGTGTCAATTTCTATGTTTATTAAAAAAAAAAAAAAAGAAAACCCAACAACAACAACAACAAAACCTGTCTATGGAACTATTGGGTCAGTTTCAAAATTATCTTTGCCTTTCAAGAATTTACTTTCTGGTAAAGAAAATTAAATTTACACGCCTCTGAAAAATCGAGAACAATGCACAATGATATGTTTCTAAGCACCAAATTGGCATTATGGACTGATCTGTGAAAACTCTGAGAAAAATGAAATTGGTGAGGACAGAATAACCAAGGTGTTTCTGGAGGAAGCAATGAGTCTGGTATATATAGGCGAGAAAACAGAGTAAGGGCATTAAGAGTGTGAACAATAAGATGGAGAAGTCAAAAGACATGAAATTGATACATAAGTTTATATTGGCACAATTAAATTTTTAAGTTTTTTTACGGATAAATAATATTTTACTTATTTATAGGGTACATGTGATATTTGTTACATGCATAGAATGTGTAATGATCAAGTCAGGGTATCTGATCCCTCATCTTGAGTATTTATTATTTCTATGTGTTGGGGACATTTCAACTTCTCTCTTCTAGCTACTTTGAAATGTATAATACGTTGTTGATAACTTCTATCTAGCTGCGCTTGTACCCATTGACTAACCTTTCTTCATTCCCCCACCCTCACCCACACATCCTTCCCAGTCTCTGATATCTATCATTCTACTGTCTACCTCCATGAGGTCAACTTTTTCAACTCTTGCATATGAGTGAGGACACTGGCGTAATTGTGAAATCATTTCCTTTCCAAATCTTGTTCTATTACTGTCTTCTCACTTACTCTACCTGCTCAGTGATTTGGCACTTTTGAAACCTCCAATCCTGTCTACATCACAGGGGTAGTTTTCCTTCTAATTTCCACTGAAATAAATCTAGTAAAAATCTTATTTTTCTCCTTCCCACTTGATTGTCAGGACGGTGAAAAAAAATGATTATACAAACCTCCATTCATACATACAAAGGTTGTATATGAGTCATCTATGTATTGTTTTTCTCAACTAGATTAAATCTTCATTGTACAGTCATTCACCCGGAAGAGGGGAACAGAAGGAAGGGTAAGATTTTCTCTCTTCCCTTGGGGAAGGGGTACATCTTAAAATGCTTCACTAGGAACAAGCTGCATTTTTTTTTTTGTTTTTTTTTTTTTTTTTTTTTTTTTTTTGAGACAGAGTCTCGCTTTGTCACCCAGGCTGGAATGCAATGGCACGATCTCAGCTCACTGCAACCTCCACCTCCTGGGTTCAAGCAGCTCCCCCTCCTCAGCCTCCCAAGTAGCTGGGATTACAGGCACCCACCATCATGCCCGGCTAATTTTTGTATTTTTAGTAGAGACGGGGTTTCACCATGTTGGCCAGGC
>NW_016823670.1:614542-625395 GCF_001698545.2 Rhinopithecus bieti
TTTTTTTTTTTTTTTTTTTTTTTTTTGTATTTTTAGTAGAGCCAATGTTTCACCGTGTTAGCCAGGATGGTCTTGATCTCCTGACCTCGTGATCAGCCCGCCTCAGCCTCCCAAAGTGCTAGGATTACAGGCATGAGCCACTGCGCCCGGCCCACCCAGAGCATTTTTTCCTCAGAATGCTAGAAGTGCACATGTTCGTATAAAAGTCCTCTGATAACTTAAGCAGTGGGGGGAATAAAATGTATGTAACCTATTTGTATTTTATTAATGTTGGAAGCAATTTATTATTTTTCTCATATGATAAAACATTACACATTTTTTTAATCTCAAAAGAGTTGTCTGTGATTACTTGTCCTTGTCTTCCACTCTGCATGTCCTTGTCTTCCACTCATTCCAAAACCCAATCCAAGCTGATTGCCACCCTCTCTCTGTGCTAAAATAAGCTTCCTAGGGTCAACAGTTACCTCAGGTTTCTAAATCCATTGGATATGTTTCCACTGTTGTTCTTACGTCTCAGTAACATGACAGCTGCCCTACTCCCTCCATCCTGAAATGTCCCCATCTCTTGCAAGCTTCTAACACAATACCCTCCTGTGTCTTCCTCTGACATTTGGGTTGTCCTCATCCTACTCATTCTCCTTTACTCTAAACTCAACAACAGGAATTAGTCTAGTTCCTGTTGTCTTCTCAACCTTTACTCCATATTTTCTATCGCCCATTCAGATATCTCCTCTGAGCTGCAGACCAGCAAGTCAACATCTGCTTCAAATCTCCATGTAGATCTCAACTCAGCATGACCAAAGCAGACCTCTGGATCCCCCCTCCCTGGCTGGACCTCTTCTTCTCTTCCCCATGTGAAAGTTAATCAACAAATGTGTCATTCTTGTCATACCCAACTAAAACAGAGAGGTCAGGGGTAAAAGCACTCAGGGAACAAAACATTACTCCAAGAATGTAATTCTGTGCAAGCCTGGCTGCTGAAATTGCCTCCTGCACCTGACACAGTTTTACCTAATAGCTGCTGAAACAATCTCCTGTGACTTTACGAATAGTTGGCCAGGGATGATGGCTCACACCTGTAATCCCAGCACTTTCAGAGGCCCATGTGGGCGGATCACAAGGTCAGGAGATTGAGACCATCCTGGCTAACACAGTGAAACCCCATCTCTACTAAAAATACAAGAAATTAGCCAGGCGTGGTGGCGGGCACCTGTACTCCCAGCTACTGGGGAGGCTGAGGCAGGAGAATGGCATGAACCCGGAAGGTGGAGCTTGCAGTGAGCCGAGATTGCGCCACTGCACTCCAGCCTGAGCGACAGTGAGACTCTGTCTCAAAAAAAAAAAAGAATTGTACCTGTTACTGTCACTTACCAATCAAAACTTGGCAGCTCCCTCAAACCTTATTAGCGCCAATGAACTTTCTCAAAAAGCAATATGCAACATTTCTCTTTTTATAAAACTTCTAACTTTCTCTTTGTTCATGGGACATACTGAAGGCCAGTCGGTCTGTGTGCATGCCCCCCAAATTGCAATTCTTTCTTCCCAAATAAAATGTTTTCATTTCAGAGATCTGTCTCTGTATTTTATTTGACTTCAATAACTCAGTGACAGCCACCACATCCATCCAGTTGTACAAGCCTAAAACCCAGGAAAGCTCTTCCCTCTCCCTCCCTATCCATTTGTCATCAAATCCCATTGATTTGCCTCGTTCTCCTCTCACAGGTCTCCCTGTTTCTCTCCATCCCTAGCACCATCTTTTGGTGGTCCACTGCAGTCATTTTCTAACTCATCTCTTCCAGCAGCTAGTCTTGCTCTGCTCCATTCTGCTCCTTACTCTGAAATTATTTTTAACATATTTTTAAATGTAAATCTGACCCATCTTCCTCTAACACTCTTCATAGGCTTTCCATTGCTCTTGGGCTAATGGGAATGACTATTATTTCTCTCTGCCCTCATCTAGTTCCACAACCTCCTCTTCCTCCATTCTTTGCCACATGGTTCCTGGTTCCTCCTCCCCTCTGGGTCCTCCCTCTCTGTGCCTAGTTAATTCCCATTTAACCTACAGACTCAGCTCCAACATGACTTCTTTGGGGTTACATTCTTGAAGCATCTCCTCAAAATAAGCCAAGTCCTCTGATTTACATCTCCAGAGCACTCTGCATGTTTTCCTTTTAGAAATTGTATACTGATCCGTACTAATTTGATTGTTGACTCCAAGTGCAAATAAGGCAGGAACCGCATCTCTTTTGCTTACCATTTTATGCCTAAGACCTTGAGATCCTTGCTCTCCATCAGCTATTGTCAGCTCTCATGAGCTCCAAGCATAGTAGCGTCACAGACCATTGAGTCCACGCTCTGCAGGAAGGTGAGGAGGCACAAGTGTCCCCACTCATGTAGGAACCCGTAATGGCTTCTGTGTTTTGCATTTCCAAAAAGGGTTAAAGGGTACATGAGACGCCTCTACACAGGCTGAAAGAAAATAATTTATCGGTTAAATAGCTCAGGAGAAAAACTCTGCCTCAGTGTGTGGAAGTCACCAACGATGTTACTTCTTGTGTTGCACCTTCAAGCACATTGGCTACAACCATCTGAGAATGTCGATTAACTATTTCTTGTCTACTCTGTGCAGAGCATATACCCATTCTATTCATTGTTTCATTTAAAAGCATGTATTGAATGTTGATTTTGTGCAAAAGCACTGTGTCAAGTACTATGATGGGCAGGCGATGGATAATAAGAGCTATTGCTTATGGAGGGTCTACCATGTTCCAGGACTATAAATTTTAAGTGGCATTTACAAGCAGCATTTCAAGTAAATTACCATCTTATGAAAAAGCTAATAATTAATAAACCATAATAAAACCATAATACAAAACCAAAAGAAGCAAGCAGGCCTTTATAATCTACATTATTGCAGGTCCTTAACATAGTCAGAATTAAAGGCCTTTGACAACTTCATGAGGTCTCAGAGTTCTAATTAAAATGTACTCTTCTAGGGTTCTTAATTACTCACCAGGACATAAAACTAATTACAGCTCCCAGTAGCCAAATACATTGGCATTAGATTAGAAAAAAACAGAGTTCTTATTCAAACAACTGATTATTTGGATGATAACCTGGTTATCCTGTGGTGAAAAAAATCCAAGCACCGGTTATTGAAGAAATACTCATCAGAGTGCCTACCATGTGTTAAGGGCTGTAAACACAAAGGTGATAAAGTCGTGAACCTGCCTTCAAGGTCAGGTTTGGGAAGACTCATGAGATCAAGTAAGAGTTGTAAAGAGACACTGAGTAGAAAGTGGGACACAGGCCAGGGGCAGTGGCTCACGCCTATAATCCCAGTACTTTGGGAGGCCAAGGCGGGAAGATCACCTGAGGTCAGGAGTTTGAGACCGGCCTGGCCAACATGGTGAAATCCTATCTCTACTAAAAATACAAAAAAAAAAGAAAGAAAGAAATTAGTTTGGTGTGGTGGCACACACCTGTAGTCCCAGTTACTTGAGAGGCAGAGGGTGGAGAATTGCTTGAGCTCAGGAAGTGGAGATCGCAGTGAGCCAAGATCACACCACTGTACTCTGCCTGTGGAAGGAAGGCAGGAAGCTATGTCAGCAATGATCTCATTGAGGAAGTAACACCTAAATTGAGTCTTGAAAGGTGTATCCATCCAGCAGATGGAAGGTGAAAAAGGAGCATGGACACAGACACAAAGGAATGTAACAACATGGAAGGTTGGGCAAACAGTCAGCAAGGCCAAGCCTGGGTTTATCACAGGGTTAGGCAATGGGAAGCCACACAAAGATTTTTTTTAACCAGCTGGTTTTTTAAACATGTGCATGAAATATTTATAGCAGCACTGCTGACAAATAGCTAAAGGGCAGAAACAACTCAAATGTCCATAAATTGATGAAAGGATAAACAAAATGTGGTATATCTACACAATGGAATACTACTCAGCCATAAAAAGGAATGAATTGTGACACATGCCACAACATGGATGAGCTTTGAAAACATTATGCTAAGTCTAAAAAGCCAGACACAAAAGGTCATGTATTATATGTGTCCATCTATCTGAAACATCCAGAACAGGCAAGTGGATAGAGAAAGCAGATTAGTGATTGTTGCAGAGGAGAAGAGAGGAAATAAGGAGTAACTGCTTAATGGGGCCACGAGTTTCCCTTTGGGGTGATGAACATATTATTATTATTTTTTTTTTTTTGAGACAGAGTCTCACTCTGTCGCCCAGACTGGAGGGCACGATCTTTACTCACTGCAAGCTCCGCCTCCTGGGTTCACACCGTTCTCCTGCCTCAGCCTCCCGAGTAGCTGGGACTACAGGCGCCCGCCACCACGTCCGGCTAATTTTTTGTATTTTTAGTAGAGATGGGGTTTCACCGTGTTGGCCAGGATGATCTCCATCTCCTGACCTCATGATCTGCCCGCCTCAGCCTCCTAAAGTGCTGGGATTATAGGCATGAGCTACTGTGCCTGGCCCAATTTTTTTTTAAATTCATGAATCGATGGGCTGCAAATAAACTGATATTGGCACAGTTGGATTTTAAGGTGGGGTTTGCTGAGAAAGGTTTGTTCTATCGAACTAATTTTTTTTTTCTTATTTTCTTTTTTGGAGACAGAGTCTCGCTCTGTCACCCAGGCTGGAGTGCCGTGGCACAATCTCGGCTCACTGCAACCTCCACCTCCTGGGTTCAAGCAGTTCTCCCCCGTCAGCCTCCCAAGCAGCTGGGATTACAGGCACCCGCCATCATGCCAGGCTAATTTTTGTATTTTTAGTAGAGACAGGGTTTCACCATGTTGGCCAGGCTGGTCTTGAACTCCTGAGCTCGTGATCTGCCTGCCTCGTTTTTGTATTACACATCACATTCAACACACTTTACTGACCGCTTACTTTGTGCTAAAACAACATGACAATGTTGAAGGGGCCTTAAGGACAAGAGTTTTGGCCCTCTCCATGACAGAAGACAGCAGGGACTCCTGGAGAGCACAGACCTTGGACATCAGACAGGCATGGCTCTGAGTCTTGCCTTTGCCACTTATTTGCTGTGACTGCAGCCAAAATAATTCTCTGAGCCTCCATTTCCTCATTGGTAAGTAGGTATGATGATGATGATGATGGTGATGGTGTCCTTACCTTGTCTCAAGGTTGTTGATTTGTAAGGGATTTGGCAGACTGTCTGAAATACAGTATGACTTAGTGTTACCTTTTCTCCAGTTCACCTCTCTTTTTCCAAAAACTTTAAATCATTTCAGTGAGTGAGAACATTCTGTAAAACTAAGTATAATCCAAGGCAAATTGGAATAATTACTTCAGATAAAGAAAAATAATAACACACTATCTCACTTGCCTCACAACTCTATCAAGGTGCTATTAATCCACATTTTCTTTCTTTCTTTTTTTTTTTTTTTTGAGACAGAGTTTTGCTCTTGTTGCCCAGGCTGGAGTGCAGTGGCACAATGTCGGCTTACTGCAAGCTCTGCCTCCCGGGTTCACGCCTTACTCCTGCCTCAGCCTCCCAAGTAGCTGGGACTACAGGTGCCCGCCACCACACTCAGCTAATTTTTTGTATTTTTAGTAGAGACGGGGTTTCACCGTGTTAGCCAGGATGGTCTTGATCTCCTGACCTCGTGATGAGCTCACCTCGGCCTCCCAAAGTGCTGGGGTTACAGGCGTGAGCCACCGCGCCCAGCTTTAATCCACATTTTTAAATGAGGATGCTGGGGCTCAGCTATGTCAGAAAATTTGTCCAAGTAAGTAGCAGAGTTTTGATTTGAGTTCACATAATCGGACTCTAGAAATCATGTTCTTAACTACCTGTAAAATACTGATTTGAAATTTATGAAAAATTTTATGGAAGAACAGAGGAAGGGGCAATTCATTTCAACTTGGGAATGGTGGTCAAAAAACCTTTGTGAAAAAGAGAAGATCAGAGTTGGGCCTTAAAGGGAGAGCAAGATTTCATTTTGATAGAAGTAAAATGGAAATAGGGATATAAAAAGGAGGACTATTCCAGGCAGAGAAATTGGTGCCAACAATGTGGAGGCATAAAAAAGGACATGATGTGCTGGAAAACAGGGAGAAATTTGCATGGATAGACATCCCTTGGCTCATGGATACAACATGGTGTAAACCAGTCTTGGTAATCCTATTCCCACTTGCCAGACAGAGAAATGATGTAACAGAAAGAATTAGAGAACATGTTGGGGCCAAATAATGTAATGTCTAGAACATCTTCCAGGACATTTGAACCTTAGAGGCAATCGTGAGTCATAGATGGCTATAGAAGAGGGAGATACTTGATACTACCCATGGTCCAATAAAACAATTGTCAGTAATGTGGGGGAAATATTAGAATGAGAGAAAACAGTTAAGTGTCTCCTGTCATATTTTAGCTCAGAGACAGTAAAGGGCTGGATGGGGGCAATGGAAGTGAATATGCACACAGATATCCCAGAGGAAAATTGGCTGGGCTTGACTATTGATATGGGTGCCCAGAAAGGCCAATAAGGAGATGAAGGAGAAGGTAGCTATTACTGTAAAGTGTAAAATATTGTTCATTGAAAAGCAGTGTAGTAATGAGGATGCATTGGGCTGCAATGAACAGTACCCAACTAACAGAGGTTTGGACAATAAAGACATTTCATATCTCACAAAAGAAGTCTGAGCTGGGTATGGTGGCTCATGCCTGTAATCCCAACACTTTGGGAGGCCAAGGCGGGTGGATCTCCTGAGGTCAGGAGTTCAAGACCAGCCTGCCCAACATGGTGAAACCCCATCTCTACTAAAAATACAAAAAATTAGCCAGGCATGGTGGTGGGTGCCTGTAATCCCAGCTACTCAGGAGGCTGAGGCAGGAGAATCGCTTGAACCCAGGAGGCGGATGTTGCAGTGAGCTAAGATCACGCCACTGCACTCCCCAGCCGAGGCAACAAGAGCGAAACTCCATCTAAAAAAAAAAAAAAAAAGTCTGCTGGTAGACAGTTCCAGGGGTAGTTCAACCGCTCAGTGACGTTAGAGAATGGGCTGCTGTCTCTGAAATCCCCTTAACCTTTTCTTCACAGTCTCACATGGTGGAAGCAGCAGTTCTAAGTACCTTCTCTTCATATGAGAGTATCCAAAAAAGGCAGGGCTTCTCTTCCTTCACATCCTAGAAGCTTTTGAGCAAACTTCCTGTATGTCAGAATGTTACCACTAGCCACCCTCAGCTACCAGGAACCTGGAAGAGCAAGTATCTGGTAAATGGAGATAGGATTACCATGACTGGCTTACACCATGATGTATCCACAGGCTGAGTCTATTACGGGCTGATCAAATTCAGGTGTTAATAACGAAAAAGAGGTCATGACTGCTGAGTGAGTAGCCAACAGTGTTTGCCATGAGCATTTTGAACAAGCAATCAGCCTTCTAGAAAATGGAAATTTGCAATATAATCTTGTGATAATTGGGAGTGAAAGCTCCTTTCTGATGAAAGCCAAGCTCCTATTCAGCAGCCTCAGAAGGGAGGGCTTAGCCCAATTTCCTTTCTCAGGACCAACAGCATATTTTGAGTTGCTGAGCTTGGCAGGAAGGTGGAAGAAAGGATGATACACAATAACTAGGATTTGTGATTCAGCCTGAGAGAACTTCTGGTAAAGTAGTCTCAGGTGAGAAAGAACTCTTTCTCCTCCCAGCAGTCTTCAGAACTGAAGATCATTGGCTCACTCTTTTCACCAGGGCTATATAATCCTCTTTTGCATGTTCCAGTCCTAACAGGTCCAATTCAACTACCACCTCTTTCAGGAAGCTTTTCCTATCACTGGTCAACTTGTACCCCACTGTACTATTTACAAACATTTACAGACATTTTGCAACCACTCTTGATGCACTTGCCTTCCAACCTTACATATGGAAGCTATCATCAAATCCAGTCAACTTGATCTTAATAGCTACTGATTCTGTCCACCTCTCTCCATCTTCATTGCTGACAATAACTGCTGAAGTCTAATGGACATGTACTACATGCCAGGCATTATTCTACATATTTTACACTTATTAATCCATTTTATCCTTTCAACAACCCTAATTAGGTAGACCATAATAATTACTTTATGCATAAAGAAATCTGGAGATACAAATGATAAGGAACTTGATCAAATTCACATAGGTAGTAAGTGATAGTGGTACTGTTAGGAGTTCATATCTCAATTGATAACTACACTGCCTCTCTCATTTAAACCACATTCCATTTTACCTAAATACTGCAACAGACTCCTATCTGACCTCTTTGTCTACACTCAACTTCTTTTCAACACATTTATCCTGAAGTTAGAATGACCTTTATAAACCACAAAATACAATCATGACACAATTCCACCATCCCCGATGCCCTCCATAATGTAGCCCTGCCTACCTGTCCTGCCTCACCCTGTGTTAGCCTTCTTCTCAACCTTTGGACTCTAACTACCTTGACTGTTTCATTCCTTCTTACCCCAGGGCCTTTGCACAGGCAGTTCTCCCAACCTAAAAGGCTCTTCTTTACTTCAAATCCTGTCCACCTTACCTACTGATATGGTTTGGATGTGCCTCCATCCAAATCTCATCTTGAATTATAATTCCCACGTGTTATGGGATGAACCCAGTGGGAGATAACGTGAATCATGGGGGCAGTTTCCCCCATACTGTTCTCGTGGTAGTGAATAAGTCTCACAAGATCTGATGGGTTTATCAGGAGTTTTCACTTTTTCATCTCCCTCATTTTCTCTTGCTGCCATGTTAAGAAGTGCCTTTCACCTCCCACCATGATTCTGAGGCTCCCCAGTCATGTGGAACCGTAAGTCCAATTAAACCTCTTTTTCTTCCCAGTCTCGGGTATGTTTTTGTCAGCAGCATGAAAATTGACTAATATACCTACTTAACTTCTCATTGTTCACATCACAATTTCAATGTCACTTCTCACTAGGGAAAGCTTCCCCTAACAAGTTCAAGTTCTGACAGGTCGTGGAAGATTCTGTTAATTTATTACTAGATCATCAACCTCAAAAGGGCAGGGCAGTATTTGCATACTTTGCTCATCAATTTATCTCCAGCAATAAGCCCAGTGTTTGGCTCAGGAATGAGTCCACTTTTACTACAGCTACAAGTCTTAGCTCCCTTGCCAAAGTGCAGATTTGTTGAGGTCTGGGACTGTGTCCTAGAGAAGCAATCAGCTATAATAAAGAGAACATGGCCTTTGGCCCATACTAATTCAAAATCCAGCTACACCACCACATCTGAATGCATGACCTCAAGTCTCAACTTCCTCATCTGTTAGTGGGAATAATGGCATTGTCAAGTCTAAAAGAGGTACTAAAGATAGCATGCTAGTGAATCTAGCACTAAATGCTTCTTGATCTTTCTTCCCGGGTGCATCTTTGGGTCCCAGAGGGTCAATGACACAAGCAGTGAGAAGAAAAAGCTAAGGTTCTGCAACTACCCCATACAGTTCATCACAGGCCATGGCTTCCTTCTCTACCACTTGGCATGTCACCCTGTGAAAACATGCAAAAATGTCACAGTGAGCAAGAGGTTAAGGATTTGCTAGGAGGCAAAGGGAACAGAATGAACATGGTACATGTTAAGTGGAATAGAACGAACATGGTACATGTTAAGTATCCACTAAGTGCCAGGCATTTTCATACATTATCTCATTTAATACATAGCAAAAGGAAATCTGACTCTACAAATGAAGAGACAGGGGCTCAGTCAGGTTAGGTCTCACCTATGGTCTCAGCACAGGTAAGTGGTAGAGACTCTGACCTGAACCCAAGTCTCTATTTCTCCACTGGACTTGCTCCTGCCACCCCAGGGCACAACCCCAAAATTAATCTCTTCCTCACTTGTTTCTGGGTAAGTGTGCATTAAAAGGCCCAAGGCATCTTTATGCATCTTTACCGTCAACCCAACCCTGATATGTGTGGGAAGAATCAGGCAACTTAGTAATATTTGAGCATGCAATATCTCAAGATTAAATATTTGCAAATGAATTAAACATGTTAGAGTCTATATTCTTAAAAGCTACATGCTACTTGAGCAGAAAGTCTAACTCTGTATTTTGCTTTATATCAAAAAGTTGGCTAGATAATTTCTTTTAATTAACCTGCTTTTGAATGAGCTTTAATTTAATGTATTAAGAGCAGTTAGTCATTAGCATTCTCTGGGCCTAAATGAAGTTACACAAAATAAGGAATAAAGTCTAAAAGGGAGACCAGAAGGACAGAATAAGCTGTGTGCCCTCTTGCTGAGATGCTACCCCAGATCTGAGCTTGCAATGGAGAAATAAGCTCCTGATACTTCACACAACTTGTTCCATCACAGGAACTATGTGCTACAGTTATTCAAAATGTAATCCACCCGCTACCTGCATCTGAATCTCCTGGGATGCTTGTTGGAATGCCACTTTCTGAGGCTTACTCCAGGTCTATAGATTCAGAGTCTCTGAGGATGATGCCCAGAAATCAGCTACTATCAAGCACCCCTAGATATTTCTGATTCATTGCAAGGTTTGAGCTCCTAAAAATTTAGGAGTAAAAATTTACAGATCATTGGCCGGTGCAGTGGCTCACGCCTGCAATCCCAGCACTTTGGGAGGCCGAGGTGGGTGGATCACGAGGTCAGGAGATCGAGATCATCCTAATACGGTGAAACTCTGTCTCTACTAAAAATACAAAAAATTAGCCAGGCATGGTGGCAGGCGCCTGTAGCCCCAGCTACTGGGAGGCTGAGGGAGGAGAATGGCATGAACCCAGGAGATGGAGCTTGCAGTGAGCCCAGATTGCACCACTGCACTCCAGCCTGGGCAACAGAGCGAGACTCTGACTCAAAA
>NW_016823670.1:625843-664973 GCF_001698545.2 Rhinopithecus bieti
AAAAAAAAAAAAAAAAAAAAAAAAAAAAAAAAAAAAAAAAAATTATAGATCATAATAATTCAACGTATTTCTTTATTCCAAAGGGATATTTTCTTTTTTGAACCTTGAAATGTTTAAATAAATAACATATTTATCCCAGCAACTCTAAAAACAAGACATTCTCCATTTCGAAATGGGGGATGTCAAGTTTTGAAACATGTATGGCAGGCCCTCTCTTTAAACACAGCCAGGCATCAACTGCCTTGCACCTAGGAGGAGAGGAGAGCAACAGTTAGCAATCCACTGGTTCAGGAGCTCTATATCATACATTCCAGCCAGTGACTAACTCACCTTTGTATTCAATTCCTAAGGAACTTTGTCTCGTGGGGGAAGGGCATGTTTTCTAAATTTATAACTTCAGTATGATCTTTAGTTAGGAATAGACTCCCTGACTCAACTACTAATTGCATGTTCAGGAAACTCTTTTTTTTTTTTTTTTTTTTTGAGACGGAGTCTTGCTCTGTCACCCAGCCAGGAGTGCAGTGGAACCATCTCAGCTCACTGCAAGCTCCGCCTCCCGGGTTCACGCCGTTCTCCTGCCTCAGCCTCCCGAGTAGCTGGGACTACAGGCGCCCGCCACTACGCCCAGCTAATTTTTTACATTTTTCATAGAGACGGGGTTTCACTGTGTTGCCAGGATGGTCTCGATCTCCTGACCTCGTGATCCACCCTCCTCGGCCTCCCAAAGTGCTGGGATTACAGGCATGAGCTACCGCACCCGACCAGGAAACTCTTTTATTCTTCTTCTGTACAAGCAACACAAAAGGTATTTTTTAGACAAATTACTTCCTTTTCTTATTCCTCTCCACTGGTAAAGCCAGTCGCCTGCTACTCTACCAATTAAAATTCTGGATATGGGAAATTAATTTTTAAAAAAGAAACCTAAGAGTTGAATAGCTTCTTGTGATTAACACCTCTAATCTTATACCAGTTTAGCAATATCCGTTTCTTTGCTTCCTGGGACTTGCCCCAAACCTGAGTTCCCTGAAACTTGAGGACCAAGTCCCCAAGCATGGGTTCATCAGTCTCAGGGTTTATCAGAATCTCCCCATTTGGGAGAGCTCTGAGTTTTATCACCTTGGAAACACAACAGCAGGCTCCCTGACCATGCATAGAAAAAGTATTTTTTAAAGCACCATGAGAAAACAGTGTTTAGTTACCCCCAAATGTAAGAGTCACGATTCAAAACCGTCACCGATTCAGTGGCATCTTAGTCAAGAATAGTATCTTCAACTTGACAAATCACAAGTATGTGTACTTTTGCTAACCAAACTGGTAGTTGGAAAACAGCTCAAAAAATCCCATCTCCATATTTATTTTATCATTTTTTCTTCTACAAATGGATGGCTTCACTTATCAAACTTGCCAGGCCATGGCTGATACAGTCACTATATGTGTGTATGGAACAGTAAATATTAGACATCAAGTTACCTGCGTCATTTGTAGAAATCCTGATTTTGGAAAAGGAAGTGTAAAAGATACATTCAAAGAAGACATTTTGAACGTTAAAATGGAACTGCTTGCTTTGATGCAAATGGTTATGCAGTGTGTGTGTGTGTGTGTGTTTGTACGCGTGTGTGTATAAGAGAGAGAGAAAGAGAGAAAGGAAAAGAGATGGATGAATTATTTATTTCGGACTATCCCGTCTAGTATTACAAGTTGTGGAGCCTGCATCGTTAGTATATTATCTCTGTTGAATGATAGGGTGAATGAAATCAGTTCTATTTGTTCTATGTGCTGGACACGCTAAACAACATCGATCAAATGACCCCTCCTCTTATTTCTTTCACAATAAATTCAACCACATTTATGGAGAGCCTCCTGTGCCAGGCACAGTGCTAGGTGTTGAAAACAAAGATGACTGAAGCAAGATTGAAGATTATTGCCGGTATTTTAGGATTGGAACGGTGGGCGGGGGAGCGGGGTGTGACATCCTTGCTCCAGGCTCTACCGCAGCCCGGACTGCTGTCGAGCCAGTTGTGGCGTTAGCACGCCACTGCTCCTGGCTTCTGGGAACTCCCCAGCCAGCCCACGAGCCTAGCGCCAGGGTTCTCTCTGCGTTGCCCAAGAGCCAAAGACTCAAGTTCAACTCCGGAGCCGCGGCGCTCCGTGCGCACCGAGCGAACCCCGGGCTACGCGGAGCACCGCGCCAGGTTCCTTGCACCTGTCCTCCCGCCCGTCGGAGTGCGCTCGAACCCGCGTGTGCTTACTTTGCCGCTGTCGCTCACGCCGAGGAGGTGATCCCGCAGCACCTCCATGGGGCAGGTCCAGGTGGAGTGGACGAACGTCCCTCGGAAGATGTGAGCCAGGGGCGGCATCTGGGCGGCACACATTTCAGCGGCGGAGCGCAGCGCGGGTCTGCGGGGCGAGGAGGGCGCACGCGGCGGAGGCGCAGCGGGGCTCTCTGCAGCTGCGGGCGGCTGCCTGGAGAACACCGGCTCCGGCCTTGTCCTGCCCCCGCTTCCCCAGGCGGTTGCCGGTACCCTGCAGGCCGCGCCCAGGGGCTGGCTCCCTACCTCCTCAATGCCAATAGGATTTTTCTCCCGCGAGTTGGCTCCGGGCTCCCGTGGGGTGTGGTCTTTCTCCCCACCCTTGCGTTAGTTTTGGATGTGTTAACTCTTTGAGTTATCAAGATCAACCACAGCTGAGGCTCACAAGATCCGCTTCCTCCACTTTCTATGAGTTGTGTCAGCCTGGCTGCTCTGACCCTTCAACTCTTAGGATCACTTACTTCTTCAACCTGTAGCACTCAGGTCCTGAACTTGCATTAGTTCAGGGCCAGGTGAAAGGTCAGCTGGGGCTGCCTACCTTATGACCAGTTTCATTTTCAGTTTCTGTGGACTGCAGAATTCGTATTGGTCCTCACCTGGAAGGTTCTGGAAGCATGTCTTACAAAACCTCTCTGGGGAACTGGGTGTCATTGTGGACCCCAAGGTTCCTCTCTTCACCTTGAGGCTAATGTTTTTGGTTCTTGTGTTTGTCCGCAAACAATTCCAATACCAATTTTTCTCGTGTAAAATGAATCTCTTTTATTTACTTCCAGTTGTACCAGGGGAGAAAATTAAGTTCTTAAGTCAAATAGTCAGCAATTGTAGCGTGGGCTCGGGTGCTGAATTGGGAATCAAGAGACTGTGGACAAGACACGTGGGACTCGGTGTCCTTATCATCCCCTCTTGTGAAAATGGAGCTTGGACTGGGTCATAACTAGGGTCAGCGTTCCCACCCTAAACAATGACCACAGGGTCCTTCACTAAGTTCCTCCATGAAGCCCAGCTGGCTTCCATTCAGGGCCCTCTAACGTGCGCTTCCTTCTGCCCGTAATGCCTCTTGTGGCTCTTCACTTGGCGGCTCTTCTCACTACTGATTTGTCTCAAATGTCAGGCTCTTTGGAGTCACCTTTCCTGACCACCAAGCTAGTGGCACCGGACTCCCAGCAGTTTCTACTCCACTAATCCATCTTGTTTCTGCCATTGCATTTATTGTATCCATCCTTATTTATTTTGTGTTTTTTAGTTTACTCCTGTTTCCCTCTCCCCAGTGTACACACACACACACACACACACACACACACAGCAGTAACAGAAGCACCACAGGAGCAGGGGACGTGTCTTATGCCTAGAACAATGCCAGTGTTCCATACATGTTTATTGAATAATGGATGGTTTTTCTGTGAGCAGAGCCATAGCCTGAGACAAATAACTATTTTGACACCTACATAAAGGGTGAGGGTTTCATTGTAGTGTGTGAGCAGTTTTTCTCTGAATTGCTGCTTTTATGACACAGAACTGGCTTACAAAAATGATTCATTCTCTTCTCAGTTCCTTCAGCTTCCCCATAACCAATGTCTAGGGTGACCAACTCATCTGGGTTTACCAGGTACTTTCCTGGTTTTAGCACTGAAAGTCAGGCCATTCAGGAAAACCCTCAGAACCATGCACACAGATGGTTGGTCACCCTACCAGGGACTCAGAATTAGGAATCTCTGCAGCTGAGGTCATTACACTTGTCCCTGCTCCTTGTCACTTTCTCCTGATTCTGCCGACCAAACTCCCTCCCGGCAGTACTAACAGCCAGCACACTGAAAACATTCCCTTGACTTTATATACACAAAAACCTCGGGCAGAAAGGTGAAGAAAATGGTCACTTTTGAGACAGGATTCAATGAGATGTTTCCGACAGATGTACTACTTTCCTAAAACAGATACACAATAATTTTTTTAATGAAAACCTAAATGTCAAAAAAAGAGACTAGTTTTATGAACTAGAATATATCTACTTGATATTTTACAGTTATTAAAAACAATAGGGGAGTATAGAGCCACAATATTAAGCTTTCAGAAATGGCTTCTGGCCCAGCGCGGTGGCTGACGCCTGTAATCCCAACACTTCAGGAGGAGGAGGTGGGCAGATCACGAGGTCGAGATTGAGACTATCCTGGCCAACATGGTGAAATCCCATCTCTACTAAAAACATAAAAATTGGCTGGGTGTGGTGGTGCACGCCTGTGGTCCCATCTTCTCAGGAGGCTAAGGCAGGAGAATTGCTTGAACCCCAGATGCGGATGTTGCAGTGAGCCGGGATTGCGCCACTGCACTCCAGCCTGGTGACAGAGCAAGACTCTGTCTCAAAAAAAAAAAAAAAAAAAGCTTCTATGCTATGATTAAAATCGTGAAAAGCTATAAGCATATTGGCCAGAATTGAAAAGGTACATCAAACAATGCATGTTATTCTGTTGAGATAATGGAATTGCTAAGTAGAGAATTTTGTTCTGATGTTTTTTAATGTTGTTACTATGTGGTTTATAGGATGAGTAATCATTATGATGCTTTTAAAAAATTAATTGTCTTAAACAGAAGGATTGGCCATGAACCTCCAGGTGACATGGCATTAGTGCTCCTCAGGTAAATTTTAGCTCTTTTGAGCAATGCATAGTTCCACTTCCATTCCTAGTCGAGTTGTCGGTACCCAGGATCCAGAAGCCCTGGGTGCTATACTGCCAGGCAGCATGGCTCAACCACACGTCAGAAGTCTTGGCTTCAGGCCGGGCGCGGTGGCTCAAGCCTGTAATCCCAGCACTTTGGGAGGCCGAGACAGGCAGATCACGAGGTCAGGAGATCGAGACCATCCTGGCTAACACGGTGAAACCCCGTCTCTACTAAAAAATACAAAAAACTAGCCAGGCGAGGTGGCGGGCGCCTGTAGTCCCAGCTACTTGGGAGGCTGAGGCAGGAGAATGGCGTGAACCCGGGAGGCGGAGCTTGCAGTGAGCTGAGATCCAGCGACTGCACTCCAGCCTGGGTGGCAGAGCGAGACTCCATCTCAAAAAAAAAAAGAAGTCTTGGCTTCCCAGCCAGGCACGGTAGCTCATGCCTGTAATCCCAGCACTTTGGGAGGCCGAGGCGGGTGGATCACTTGAAGTCAGGAGTTCGAGACCAGCCTAGCCAACATGGTGAAACCCCGTCTCTACCAAAAATATAAAAAATTAGCCAGGTGTGGTGGCACACACCTATAGTTCCAGCTGCTAGGGAGACTGAAGCAGGAGAATCGCTTGAACCCGGGAGGCAGAGGTTGCAGTGAGCCAAGATTGCACCACTGTACTCCAGCCTGGGCAACAGGGTGAGACTCCACTCTCGGACTTGGCAACTCCTTTAAATTGCTGGTCCTCCTGCAATTTTGACTCCCATTCTGGTATCCCCAGGGGAATATTATCCTGGCTACAGAGGTTTGGAGGAAAAAGGGAATACAGAGCTTTCATATTCACCTTCAAAACACAGCCCAAGAACCATTAGTGCTCCACCCCCACATATCACTTCCTTCAGAAAAAAAGAACCCCGCCTTGGCATGGAATATTCCCTGGCTGCTTCTTCAGGTTTGGCTACCTCCACTCTCCCATATGCTCTGAATCCGCTTTGCTCACACTCTTCTCTCTGCCTGTGGTGCCCTTTTACCACCTCATACCATATCTGCCTCATTGTCCCACCCACTCCCCCCACCCCCCTCACCTTTATCCAGGATATCTTTACATTTCTGCTCTAGAGTGTTAAGTCTTCCTCCCCTGAGTTTGTGGGGGTGCTGTAATTGTTCCATTACTCATCTATACCCCAAAGAAGATTGTGTTTTTCTGAAGGACCATGTCCTCTTTCTTTCTGTGTATCACCTGAACACAGTCCCTGGTCACTAGGAGGTGCTCCATAGATTTATATGAATATTGAATTGCAGGAGATGGCTCTACTGCCTATATTTTAATGATAAAAATTAAGAGGCTATAGTGGGTGTGTGCTAATGGTGAACAATTCACTGGGACTAGAACTTAAGAATGAGTTTTATTTCATTTATTTAGTTTTCCAACATTTTATGAGAATGTTCAAACATACAGAAAAATTTAAAAACTTCATTTCTTACAATCTCAATTTTCTCTATTTCAAACGGAGCCAAGTAGTCCCCAAACTCCCCAACTACTGGGGTGGGATCAGCGGGTTCTAACCCTCTAATTGCCTGAGGCCAAAACCTAGACCATAGCATGATTAGCTTTGACATTTTGGTCATATCGTGAATGTAATTATACCTGTAGCTTAGTCAATCAGTCCTTCTTGCTAAATAGAACCTGACTGTTTGAAAAGGCTTTCTCCTCTACTATCTAATTTTGAGCCTCTCAACAACCCTATAAAATAGGAAGAGGATGTATTTTAACCATTCCACAGATGGGGAAATGGGTTCAGGGAGGTTGGCTTGCCTATGCAGTTAGTATAGGATGGACTTGGATCTTGAGTCCAGTTGTTCTCACACATTGTCTCATCACAGTAAACTCCCAGGAATGGTTCATTCAGTTTTGCCATGACTCACTTGGCCACCGCACTGTGGGCTGTCATCTACAACTTTCACATTGTACATGGTTTTCCAACAGTTGCTGGTGACACTCAGATCTAGCCTGCAGTAAAACTAAAGGGAATAATGGACCTTGAGAAAAATAAGAATCCAATCAGCGTAGGTCAGTAGAATGGGCCAGCGAGAATAACTCAGGTTTTCACGAGGTACAGAGTGCAGGGAAGCAGTTTAAATGAGAAGCCACTTTTCTCTCTTATCTAGGAGAGAAGTTGTCATTGTACAGTGAAATAAATGCCTGCCTATTTTATTTATTCTTTTCGTGTAGCTAAATCTATCAGTTTCCATGGTGCCCTGTGTTCACCATGGAAACTCTGACAAGCTCGTTATGCTTTAGAGAGAAAAAAAAAAAGATACACCAAAAATTTGAGATGGGATAAATGCATTCCTTTTAAAACTGTATGTTCTTCTGAGTAGGAAGCCTTAATGGATAGCAAATCATAATGATCTCCATTTTCCAGTTCTTAGATGAGAACCCGGGTTTGCCTAGCCATAGAAGCAGCACCCTTGGCCCCCCCAAACTACTTTATCTGTATAGTGTGGTTATGCCTGTGAGTATCCCACCTTTGTTTACTGACAATAGAGAGATGACTCAATCCATATTTTGTTAATTTTTATGAGGATATAGTGCTAGTCCCTATAAATATTCTTTAACAGTTTGTTCACTTAACAAATATTTATTGGACATCTATATTATGATAGGCACCATGCTAAGCACTGTGGGTATGACTATATGAAACAGATATTGTCTTACCCATAAGGAATTTACACTAATATATTTTCTCTCTGCCACCTCTAGGAGTAGGAATTAATAGCTTTCATAGTATTACTGTAACATTTCCCTAGCATAATTAGTGAATGTCGTATTATTATATATACTACATGTCAAATCTTAAGTGATACGAATATAATAAAAGGCACTTAATGATTGATGCTGAAGTGACACATTGATAACAATGCTCTAGTGTACTAGTTAACATTACTTGTTTTAAAGAAGTCTATTGTTACTATTATTAGTATTCTGAGGCAGAGTCTCACTCTGTCGCCCAGGCTGGAGTGCACTGGCACCATCTTGGCACACTGCAACCTCCGCCTCACAGGCTCAAGTGATTCTTCTGCCTCAGCCTCCCCAGTAGCTGAGACTGCAGGCGCCTGCCACCACACCCGGGTAATGTTTGTATTTTTAGTAGAGATGAGGTTTCCCCATTGTAACCAGGCTGGTCTCAAACTCCTGGCCTCAAGTGATCCATCCTCCTCAGCCTCTCAAAGTGCTGGGATTACAGACATGAGCCACTGCGTCTGGCCAGAAGTCCGTTATTTTTAAATAGCTACTATATTACTCTTGAAAAATAGGCATATGTTTATTTTTTAAGATTTGAACATTTTAAAATACCCTATCTCACTATCCAGATATATTATCACCATTAGCACCCTTGTGGTTTACTTAGAAAAGTTCAAATATAGAAAAGACAAAAGATAGTAGCCTAGAAGTTTGCAGATGAGAAAAGTAGGGAAGAGGAAAGCTACCTCTACTTCTTAGAATAGCAATTAAGTTTGAAGAAATGCATACATTTCACCTGAATTTTATAGAAAAAGGGAAAACAGAATGAGAGGAATGAGTTGCAACTTGACTTTGGTTTTATGCCAGACAGGTGCAGGGAGATATTTTTCTGGCTGGAAGGTTTTAAGTAGCATGTAGGCAGCGGTTCCCATCACCTACTCATAGTGCTGATCCCTCGAATCTGGTAGCACGTTAGTAAAATTTAGCTGATTCCAGCTTCCTGCCATGACAGCAGGCTCAAAGCAAATATTCTTGGGCCAGGCGCGATGGCTCATGCCTGTAATCCCAGCACTTTGGGAGGCCGAGGCGGGCGTATCACCTGAGGTCAGGAGTTTGAGACCAGCCTGGCCAACATGGAGAAACCCCGTCTCTACTAAAAATACAAAATTAGCCGGGCATGGTGGCGCATGCCTGTTACTCCAGCTACTTGGGAGACTGAGGCAGGAAAATCGCTTGAACCCGGGAGGCGGAGGTTGCAGTGAGCCGAGATTATGCCACTGCACTCCAGCCTGGGCAACAAGAGCAAAACTCCGCCTCAAAAAAAAAAAAAAATTATTGACCTGTGTTACTTTGTGTACATTTATGCTCCAACATGGATTATAAAGGTATTCTAGCCAGGCACAGTGGCTCATGCCTGTAATCCCAATGCTTTGGGAGGCCGAGGCAGGTGGGTCATCTGAGGTCGGGAGTTCGAGACCAGCCTGATCAACATGGAGAAACTCCCTCTCTACTAAAAATACAAAATTAGCCGGGAGTGGTGGCACATGCCTGTAATCCCAGCT
Organism: Rhinopithecus bieti; assembly: GCF_001698545.2. Lineage (NCBI taxonomy): Eukaryota > Metazoa > Chordata > Mammalia > Primates > Cercopithecidae > Rhinopithecus > Rhinopithecus bieti. Next base: position 635,108 of record NW_016823670.1, read on the forward strand.
ACTCAGGAAGGCTGAGGCAGGAGAATCGCTTGAACCCAGGAGGCAGAGGTTGTGGTGAGCCAAGATCGTGCCATTACACTCCAGCCTGGGCAACAAGAGCGAAACTCCATCTCAAAAAAAGAAAATTAATTAATTAATTAATCAATTAATTAAATGAAAAAGATATTCCACTTTTACTATCAAAGTAAGCAATACATACAATCAATATCTATAAGTTCCTATTCCAGCTCAGTCACAAGCCAATGATATCTTAACAAAGTCATTCTACTTTGGGCCTTGGTTTCTTCATCTGCAAGATGAAAGGTCACGTGCTATCACTGGTTCTATACTTCTTTTTTTTGTTTTTTGAGATGGAGTCTCACTCTGTTGCCCAGGCTGGAGTACAGTGGTGCAATCTTGGCTCACTGCATCCTCCACTTCCCGGGTTCAAGCAATTCTCTGCCTCTGCCTCAGCCTCCCGAGTAGCTGGGATTACAGGCACCCACCACCACGCCCAGCTAATTTTTGTATTTTTAGTAGAGACAGGGTTTCACCATCTTGGCCAGGCTGGTCTTGAACTCCTGACCTCGTGATCCACCCGCCTCAGCCTCCCAAAGTGCTGGGATTACAGGGGTGAGCCACCATGCTCGGCCATTTGGTTCCCTACTTCTTTACTCCCAAGGATTCATTTCCTTATTTCTGCTACTTATGTGCCTTAAGTTTTACATTGTATCAAGAAAACTAGTACAAGATAGAAACTCAATTAAAGCTGTTAAATGAAATATTTCCCCACTTTTCATTCATCAAAGACCAAAATAACTACCAATCAGAGCTTCTGATGAACATCAACTGTCTAGCATGTCGAGTTCACATAATTCAAACCAAAAGCAGGTCTAACATTTTAGCCCAGCAACCTGTCTCAAGTTGGACAAATTCTGTTAAACCTTTGTGAAAAGTTAGACTCAAGAAACACAGCTTGAATTTGTTGAGCAGTCCTCCTAAGCACCCTGGGACTCCAAGTTGATCAATATTGAAGTAAGGTCGGGAAGCCACTGAAATGATTTCACACATTTTTGGAAGCTAGTTTGCCACTTTTCTGCTTTGAAATAGAAGAATCTATACATCTCCAATGTGCCACATTGACAACTGAGACGTAGGGCATGAAATGAATCCTATTAGGCTCTCATTCTGGGGATCTCAGAGAAGCATTGGTTTTTCCCAAAGTTATTAATGTGCAGCTTAACTGGTTTGAGCTGACAGTGGATCTAAAGTGAAAAGACGCTCGCCCCAGCTAACAATGCATGCTAGCCAAGGTGCTGAGAGTCGTTGCATGCGTGTTCCTGGAAACCATAATGAGATTGGACTCCACTCTAGCAAAAAGCCAAACATTATCATCCCAACAGATGCTACACAATTAGTGCCCCTTTAGATAGGTGTAAATTTCATAAGGAAAGTAAAAACCAACTGAAGCTCAAGTTAAATTGTCATAACAATGATTTTAAGGAAAAAAGAAAGTTCTAAGGAATTCTCACAATATTATTTGAATAGGTAAAATTAAACTTATTGGAAAAACTATGAGTGTCAAAACTTCCTTCCTTTGTGTATATTTCTAAAGGGATGATTTTAATATTATATATAAATGAAAGTAACCATTTATGTAACACTCTTCCACATAAAATGCAAAACCCACTAACTATAGTTGTGACAAGAATCCAGCCCTCTTATTAGAGGGAAGAAACCATCTCTGAGAAGCAATTTTTGTTGCTGCTTTTAGAAGTGTGGTTTGCGTTTTTGGAATTCTTTGTGGAATGGCATATAATAGGGAATCAGTAAATAATAATATTAGACAAATTAATGTTATGTTATATACAATAAAACTCCAGTTCAGAATCACTCATTCTCCCCCATGGAGCATTAAAATTGCCATAGTGTCCATATCACCAAAACATGCTATGAAATGAAGAACATGTGATTGGGCTTTGGAACACATGTAAGTTCAGACAAGGCTGAAAGTGACAGAAAACCTCAAGCGATCCTCCTGCCTGGACTTCCTAAAGCCCTGGGATTACAGGTGTAAGCTACTGTTTGGTCGGGAATGACTCTTCTCATTTTTATTTACAGACTTCACTTCCCTTAGATCTCAGACTACAGACTACATGGATTCAGGTCACCATGACTTAGAAGAAAGGCATTTAACATTTTGGTGCCATGAGGAATGTACTTCCTTTTAGCTAATTACAGTCATTTCCAGATATGGGACATTTTGCTATACTTATTTCAATGGAGAAATATTTTAATGGCCCAGAACACATAATAGTACAATGTCAATTTTATCATTAATATGTATAATTTTTACCCATTCTTCACGTCATCCTAAGATTGATTACAAAATCAATCAAAAACCAGCTAAAACTCCGCAGTCTAAATGGGAATGGGAATATACTGTTTTGCATAACAGCAACAACGAAAAATCTATGGTCACCCTCTCTTCTGACAGCACAGCTTTGTTGCAGGTTCAGTCAATGTATACAGCACCCAACTTCTCTCTCTCTCTCTGCCCTCTTTCCTCCTCTTTTCCCTCTCTTCCCTTCTCCTTCTCTCCTCCACACACACTCCATTATCTGACATCTCCCTCCTCATGATCACAGGGTGATGACAACAGCTCTATACTTTATACTCTCAAATTCAGGTGAAGAAAAAGTGAAGCAACCTTTCCCAAAAGTTTCAGAAAAATACAAAAACCAAACTCATCATCTTATTTGCCACAATAGGCTGGTATGCCCAGCCCTAACAACAATAACAAAAGCATTATAGCCAGGGCAGTGTGATGTGTGACACTCTGATCTGGATCTCATGCCCCATCTGTTAGTTAAGGAGCAGGTAGGTGAGGAAGTACAGGCATTCAGGATGGGTAGCGCGGGGTTCCCAGACAACTTGGAATATAGTGTCCAGAAGAAGGTGAATGGATCCTGGGCAGCAGCAGGTGTTTATTAGGGTGTGGTAGGTATAGGATTTTGACTAAAAGTTACTGACAACTAACTGATAGGCACAGATATAATTAGAAATATAACCAGCATAAATATTGATAAAGTATACTAGAATACCTGATGTAAATTAGTTATTGCAAGATGCTCTCATTCTCCTCTCAAAACAAAACCTTATTTGTGCCTCTTATGAGTAAGATGCTATGCATTGTGTAGGATATAAAACTGAGATTCCCTGCCCTCACACTAAGAATCACAGGAGGAAGGGTAAAAAGATGAAATGAATAATGGAGCATTTTTTTTTATTAGAGGCGGAGGCCTCCCTATACTGCATGCAATCTGGTCCCAAACTCTTGGCCTCAAGTGATCCTCCTGCCTCGACTTCCCAAAGCCCTGGGATTACAGGAGTAAGCTACTGCACTTGGCCTGGAATGACTCTTCCCATTTTTATTTAGAGACTTATCTTCCCTTAGATCTCAGACTACAGGATTCAGGTTAGAGATGTGGTCACCATGACTTAGAAGAAAGGCATTTAACATATTGGTGCCATAAGGAATGTACTTCCTTTTGGCTAATTATGGTCATTTCTTGGTATGGGACATTTTGATGTACGTATTTCAATGGAGAAATATTTTAATGGCCCAGAACACATAATATTACAATGTCAATTTTCTCATTAATGTGTATAATTTTTACCCATTCCTCATGTCATCCTAAAATTGATTACAAAATCCAGTAAAGCTGTGTTTGACCAACTACACCAAAATGCTTGGTTCAAACAAGTCACATAAAAATGTCCTACTTTGATCATTTCTGTTCATCAAATTTTTAGTTGTTTTAACCTTAAGGTAAAGCACTTGAAAGAGGAATAGAAGCCCATGCCTTGTCCATATTTTAGATATTGCTAGATGTGTTAGGATGATGGACTATGTCCATAAAACAATATAACATGAAATGCATGGAAAGATACAATGACACAAATGTTTCATAAATGTAGTAAAAACTTAATTACATAAATTCTCCTATTTCCCTAGTCAACTAAATATGATTGATGTTGCTGTTGTCACTGTTTTTTAATGTGTTGCTACCAGTTCTCGCCTTTACCCATTCTCTTACTCTCATTCATTTAGTCTATGAACATTTGTTGAGCACCTTCTATATTCCAGGTATTCTGTTAAGCCCTAGAAATTGAAGGAGTTTAAAAAGTCATGACTCTCATCCTTAAGAAGTTTATAAGATAATGGTAGAAACTGACAGGCACACATGTGGTTGTGATAAACCGTCTGCAGGTGTGTCTCTTCCCCCTTCAACTCCTGCATACTCCATCGACCCATCACAAGGCTCTGTGAGGACTAGATCTGTCTCCTTTGCTGCTTTGGAAACAGTGTTTAATGCAGTACCTGGCATGCTGTAGACACTCAATAGATGATTGTTAGATGCGTTAAGTGCAACAGTAGAAGTATGCGTGAGATACTGATTCCTGCCTCAGAAGAGTAGATGTATAGAGAGAAGTGGGTCTGGGGCAGTGATTTTCAACTAAGAGCGGTTCTGCTCCCTGTCAGAGCAGGAGCACCATCATCTTGGACAAACACCACCACTTTAAGTTCCAGCTCCCTTTCTAGCCTCATGCATTTAAGACAATCACTTCTCTTCTAACTACAAGCTGCTAGAAAGAGCAGACAGTAAAACACAGATAAAAGAGCTCGGGCACAGAGGGAGGTGGTGGGAAGTCTCTTGGGTAACTGCCAAACTTCACCCTCATACAATGGGCCCCAGTAAAACAGTGGTCCTTAATAAGCACATTCCTCTCCCTTCGTGCACTGAGATAGGGAAGCCAAAAGCAGACTCGGGATGGGAGTATGCCTGCAGCTGCAGAAAGATGTGTGGGAACAGACACACAACTCTCCCTCCCAGATAAGCACAACAAGGAGACACAGAGGCAGTTCCAACCTCTGATAAACTCTCCCACCCTGAGTCCTTAAAAACTCTTGGTCTGTAAGAGAATGTGGCTCTGACCTAACTCGGCCAACAGCCTCTCTCAGGTTTGTTTAAAATAAACCTACCACTGTTGACTATAGAGCCACCCTTCGTGTTTCTCTCCTCTTTATTTAATTCTTACACTCCCCAGGGAACATTTGGCAAAGTCTGAAAATAATTTGGGTTGTTACAATTGAAGGTAAGGTGGTCATGACTGGCATCTAATAAGAAAAGAACAGGGGTCTAAGATGTTTAGCAGCACAGCCTCCCACCACAAAGTTATTCAATCCAAAATGTCAATAGTGCTGAGACTGAAAATCTTAATCTGGGGTAAGATCCTCAGTTATAGGATCTTAAATGTTCAGTGATCTTTGAGCTTCTAGAAGCATCACAGAGTCTTAGAAAATTGTGGAGTTAAAAAGGATCTTAGGGCCAGGTGAGGTGGCTCACGCCTGTGATCCCAGCACTTTGGGAGGCCGAGGAAGGCGCACCACAAGGTCGGGAGATCGAGACCATCCTGGCTAACACGGTGAAACCCCATCTCAACTGAAAATACAAAAAAATAGCTGGGCGTGGTAGCGGCTGCCTGTAGTCCCAGCTACTTGGGAGGCTGAGGCAGGAGAATGGCGTGAACCCGGGAGGTGGAGCTTGCAGTAAGCCCAGATGGCACTACTGCACTCCAACCTGGGCAGACAGAACGAGACTTCATCTCAAAAAAAAAAAAAGATCTTAAATTTTAAAGGATCTTAAATTTCACTCCAATTTCCCAATGAAATCATTTGTATTATTCTTGAAAGATGGTCTGCTATTAATTTTCAGAAGCAGAAAGTTCAGTTCTTTGAGTGATGATCATTTTCTTTGTTAGTTTTAATAGTCATATGTATTTTTGTTGTTGTTGTTGTTGTTGTTGTTTTGAGACAGAGTCTCACTCTGTCACCCAGGCTGGAGTATAGTGGCATGATTTGGGCTTATTGCAAGCCCCACCTCCTGGGTTCACGCCATTCTCCTGCCTCAGTCTCCCCGGTAGGTGGGACTACAGGTGCCCGCCACCACGCCCGGCTAATTTTTTTGTATTTTTAGTAGAGACGGGGTTGTTAGCCAGGATGGTGAATCTCCTGACCTCATGCTCCGCCTGCCTCAGGCTCCCAAAGTGCTGGTATTACAGGCATGAGCCACGGTGCCCAGTCTCATATATATGTTTTAATGAGCCAAAAGTTGCATTTGAAAATGTCACTGTTTGTGCTAGGTAGAACTTTCTGGGACAAATAAGAATAAACCAGTATTCTCTCACATGTCAATCTTCCAGGATTTGAAAATGATGGTGATTGCTCTGAGACTTTTTCTCCCCATCAGATTCATCATTCTACCATTTTTTAAGGCAATTAAGAATAGCACAGTGTATACTAGAAAATATTCGATATGAACAACCGATAAAGTGTGAGATGACATTAGGTGCTTCAGGACTGATTTTAGCTATCTCACAGGCACTGCATTAAGCAATATTGAATTACACATAATCACATAATGAGAACATTGTTTACATTTGGATTTTTAAATCCTTCTTAAATCTAGGAGACAGGCTCAGTTTGTTATAAAAAATCTTTAACATTTCTGTAGACTTGTTAATTTCTCTTTTTAAAAGAGACAAAGACCTCAGAGTTAGAACTTTCTATAGACCACAGTATCTAGCTAGAATTCAATAACATTATTTTGTTTATAATACATTTATGTTTATGGTTTCCTTCCATTTATAGTAAGAGTTGCTGGCCTTTCTTTTATTGATTTGGTATAGCTGGTTTCTTATTTATGGTTTTGTGTAAAGTTTTCTACTTAAATAATTGAGTTTAAGTCTGAAAAATGGGATTTAAAGAAAAAAGTTAATTACAATACAGAGTTACAAATAGAACGAAATCAATGTAGGTGCCATTTGTAATACCTGAAGTTAGGGAAATAAATGTCAAACTATTGTCATAGAATCAAACAGGCCCCGCGTGGTGGCTCATACCTGTAATCCCAGCACTTTGGGAGGCCAAGGAGGGCCAATCACTTGACGTCAGGAGTTCAAGAGCAGCTGGCCAACATGGTAAAACCCCATCTCTACTGAAAATACAAAAATTAGCTGGGTGTAGTGGGGGGTGCCTATAATCCCAGCTACCCAGGATGGTCTCAATCTCCTGACCTCCTGATCCGCCCACCTCAGCCTCCCAAAGAGCTGAATTACAGGCGTGAGCCACCACGCCTGGCCAACTATTCTTGAAGTCACAGGAGCTTGATCGAGGATAGAAATAATTTCTACTTTGTTCAACCTTCTATCCCCAGTAAGCAGCACACCTTCCTCAGAATAGATGCCCTTAGGTGAAGATAGGAGAGGAAAGCGAATAAGAGCCTGGGATGTGGAATCAGACAAAGCTGAATTTGAGTCCTGGATCTGCGACTTATGACTATGTGACCTTGTCATGTGGCATCATCTTAAATCCCACTTTCTCAACATGAAAATACAAATGGCTACTTTATTTCACTATTAGAATTAAGTGAAATAATACACATATAATTCTTGGCATAGTAGCTAGAATATTAAAAGTGCTCAAAATATTATTGCTATTTTTTATTATTTGATCATGTGATTACTTTTGTTGACTGAAATTGAAAATGTGCGCACGCACACACACACGTACGTAGGCCATGATGTTCAGAACCATACTTTAATTCATCTTTGGTTAAGAAAAAAAAAGTACTTATTGTAAGAATGTAAAAATGAATCAATCTTGCCAATAAAGAGCTAACTGTGGATATTGATGTAGAGAAAAAAATGAGTGGAGTAGGCTGTATTTAGCTGACATTGTCTTCCCTGAACTGTAGAACCTTGTGGTTCCACAGGAATATTGCACAACAGCGAAGTAACCAACAAGAAACTGAAGAGTTAATTGCATATCATTGACCAATATGTCCAACCACTTCTTTTCCCAGTACCATGATTTGCCTAAAGGAGTTTGGTTGACTAGAATCAGCTCTGTACTAACAGTTCCAGGATTGCTACCAGGCGAAATTGCCAAGTGGAAACTCTTCTGCTTCTTCATATGACTCACAAGTATTAATTAAATTCTATGTACTCTTTTTTACCCAACTTCTTTCCCAATAAATTTTGAGGCAGAATCCATGCATGCTTACAACACCGTCAAAACCAAGTGCCAGTTGGGTGCAGTGGCTCACGCCTGTAATCCCAGCACTTTGGGAGACCGAGGGAGGTGGATCACCTGAGGTCAGGATTTCCAGGCCAGCCTGATCAACATGGTGAAACCCACATCTCTACTAAAAATTAAAAAAAAAAATAGCTGGGTGTGGTGGCGGGTGCCTGTAATCCCAGCTACTTGAGAGGCTGGGGCAGAAGAATCGCTTGAACCCGGGAGGCGGAGGTTGCAGTGAGCTGAGATTGCGCCATTGCACTCCAGCCTGGGCGACAAGTGCAAAACTCCGTCTAAAAAATAAATAAATAAATAAATAAATAAATGGCCTTCCTAGAGCAAAGTAGGTTTTATGGAGAGTTTTCAGAAATGCAAATTTAGGTTTCACCCTCAGCCAGGGAGCCAGGTAGAGCAGGCATAGTACCTTGCATTTTACAGATGAAGGAATTGTGATAAACATTAAATGTCATGTTTAAGATGACATTAGCTCTCTAAGATTCTTGGGCCTTTGACAAGTAGTTCAAGGCCCATTTCATGGCCCTATTTGGTCTTTAATTTGATCAAACTACTTCAGCCCAAAACTGGGCTGTTCATCCCTATTTGCCAAGACCCTTCCCTTTCGCTACTCCCTCCACTAATTCTCTTGTTCATGATCCTCCTGATGTTTGTCCCACCAATGATTTTCACTCTTTAGACAAGAAGTAGACAATCTGATAGGTTCTTACACACTACACGAGAAATACAGGGAGAGCTCAATGTGTAACCCAGAGGACCAGATTGCTAAACCTTGGAACCTGTTGATAGCACACTGCTGTGATAACTCAAATTCCAATATAAGGGGACTGGGGATAGTTTCGGTTCGCACAGTGAGCCCTCACAGCTCACATCTTGAACCTTGCAGTGAAGCAGCACTGCATCATACAGAGGACCGCATTCATAGGGTCACAGCAGTGTTTTATGACAGTGGAATTTCTAGCATTGTTTGGGAGAATATTTCTAAGAAGCCAGTTTATGTGAGAAGAAATAAGAGGGCTTTCCCAATTCTCCTTACATTGTAACCAGAGTGAACATTTACTCTGCCCTGGAGAAATCAGGATGATGAAAGGCTGTGGCATTTCGCAACAAATGATCAGGGAATAATTGCCACGTGGGCTAAGGTCACTCTGCTAATCTAAAATCAAGCCTTGCCAGCTCGACATTCCCAAAGAACAATGTTCACATAGATCAAAGAAGTCCAAGTAGTGTCAAAATCATTCACATTGCTGATTTTTAAAATGGAAAAGAATTCATGTAATAAAATAGCTGACATGCTAGAACCTGCAAAGCAATAGATAATACAGATTAAGGACTGAAAAAGAAAGCTCAGAGACTGCTTCCTAGTCTAAAATAATAATAACAATAATAATAACAACATTATTATTATTATTATTATTATTATTATTATTATTATTTTAGACAGAGTCTTGTTCTGTCCCCCGACTGGAGTGCAGTGGCATGATCTCGGCTCACTGCAACCTCTGCCTCCTAGATTCAAGCAATTCCCCTGCCTCAACCTCTGAAATAGCTGGGACTATAGGCACAAGCCACCACGCCTGGCTAATTTTTTTGTATTTTAGTAGAGACAGAGTTTCACAATGTTGGCTGGGATGGTCTCGATCTCCTGACCTCGTGATCCACCCACCTTGGCCTCCCAAAGTACTGGAATTACAGGTGTGAGCCACCACACCTGGCCAACTAAAATTATTTCTTGTTATCAGAGAAGAACAGTTCACCTGAAATTGATTATTACACAGGGGATACCCAACTGCCTCCTTTTCTTCCCTGGTTTCACTTTGTCCTTCGTAGTAATGGAACCCGTCTCACAGTCAAGTGCAAATATCCAAACAGCCCAGCATAAGGGGGTCTCATAGCCAGAGTCACAAATCTGACAGCTTAGTCGGGCACAGGGATATTGTTCTGATTAGTGTTGGAGTGGTGGGGGGTGAGGGAACTCCAGAAACTATAACTACTTAGGGTCCAGTAAAACCTCAATAGTCTGGCAGTCTCTCAGTGTTTCTGGACTACCATAGTAGTGCTCTTTGGGGTACTTTTGGGGGTACAGGTCTTGACACCAACTGCATCCTCTTGACTGATTTGGAAATCTTCAGAGTGATGACATGATTTTAAAAATAGGCTAAGATATCTGCACTTGTCATTTACCATCAAATTAGGCAAGAGAGAAGAGATGCCAAACAACTCTTCGCTCTCTTCATTGTGTAATGCTGTCTGTCACAGCAATTTTGTCACTAGTATGAGGCATTGTTTCTTCCATGCTCCTAGGAGCCATCCTACAGTGTGCACTCACCCTCCCTCAGGTCCCTGCCAGGGTATTATTATATCCTGTGCCATGGGAGAGTGTTCTCATATCGGTAAACTCTTTTGTATTCAAACTTTCTTGTACTTACCATGGTTGGGCACCCTCAGAATCCACTCTCAGGCATATTCTCCCAGTTAGTTAATCTTGAAATTGGACCTAGAAGGGTGATACGGTTTGGCTGTGTTCCCACCCAAATCTCATCTTGAATTGTAACTTGCACAATTCCCATGTGTCATAGGAGGAACCCAGTGGGAGGTGATTAAATTATAGGGGCAGGTATTTCCTGCACTGTTCTCATGATAGTGAATGAGTCTTATGAGATCCGATGGTTTTAAAAGGAGCAGTTCCCCTGCCTAAGCTCTGTCTCTTTGCCTGCCACCATCCATGGAAGATATGACTTGCTGCTTCTTGACTTCCATCATGATTGTGAAGCCTTCTCAGCCATGTGGAAGCGTAATTCCATTAAACCTCTTTTTCTTCCCAGGTTCAGGTATGTCTTTATCAGGAGGGTGAAAACGGACTAATATAAAGGGATATAGTTCTTTTCCTCCCATAGCAGTCGAGCATTTTCTTGACACAGTTATTTTATGACTTAACCCTAGTTATTGACCTAGCAGTGGGGAAGGCAGATGGGTGACATCCTGAAGAGAGTGCATGATGTCTTGTAGAGAGAGGCTTTGGTATTGTGTGTGTGTGTGTGTGTGCACACGTGGTGTGTTTCTAGCCCTCCATAAGGAGAAGTGGGCCACTTGTGCAGGCTCAGAGGCTTCAGAGCTGATATAATTTGGGTAACTGTCCCCTCCAAATCTCATGCTGAAATATAATTCCCAGTGTTGGAGATGGGGCACGGTGGGAGGTGATTGAATCATGGGGGTGGATGCCTCATAAATGGCTCAGCACCATTCCCTTGGTGATAAGTAAGTTCTTGTTCATTTAGTTCACTGCCTTTGGTAGTTCTCTATAGCCACAAAAGAATGGTCTAATGCAAGGGCAATCTGGACACTCAAGATTCTTGGCAGGGAGGGGCATCAACACACATGTGCCCTTCCCTGTGTCAGTGCCCATTTTTCCCAATGCTGTTGGCACAGCAGACCTACTTCGGCTACTCTTACAATTAAATTCTGGCCGGGATCTTCCTATTTGAACCCCTTTCCCCTTCCAATTTAAGAGATGAGAATCTTTTGGTGTGTTTCCAGGGAGGTCCTCTGGCCTTCCCACTTAGAATTTATTTAGTTACTGATTAATCAATCTCAGCTCTTTGCTACCTTTTCCCAGGGCATCAGTGGAACTTAACCACAGCCAGCCAATTGCACTGTCCTTGTGATGACTATTGCTCCCTTATTTCTCAAATGCCTGACACATGGCAGCTGCTAGTGCATCCTCTTCCATGGGTATACATCCCAGGGTGTACATCCAATGGAAGGAGGTTATGGGTTAAGGCACAGTTGTGAATAAGGACAGGAAGTGAAGATAGCAGGTGAAAAACTTGGAAACCCCTGAGTGTTTGTCCAGGGACTCTTATCTGCCTGGATTATTTCTCCCCCGTATCTTTACCTAATTAAACCTATACTTACCCTCCAACTCCAGCTCACACAAAATCAATTTCACTCCAAAATCTCATGGACCCATCTCCCAAGCCTAGACTGGAATTAGTTGTTCTGCCTTGCCTTGGTTATTCCCCTAATAATTCTTTTTTTTTTTTTTTTTTTTAGACGGAGTTTTGCTCTGTCGCCCAGGCTGGAGTGCAGTGGCCGGATCTCAGCTCACTGCAAGCTCCGCCTCCCGGGTTCACGCTATTCTCCTGCCTCAGCCTCCGGAGTAGCTGGGACTACAGGCGCCCGCCACCTCGCCCGGCTAGTTTTTTTTTTTTTTTTTTTTTTTTTTAGTAGAGACGGGGTTTCACCGTGTTAGCCAGGATGGTCTCGATCTCCTGACTTCGTGATCCGCCCGTCTTGGCCTCCCAAAGTGCTGGGATTACAGGCTTGAGCCACTGCGCCCGGCCTATTCCTATAATTCTTTAGCCACCTCAATCATATAACAACACACTGAGCATCTGCTCACATATGTCTATTTCAATTCACCAGTGGTTTTCAACCTCAGACGTACATATGGAAGTGGAGTTTGGCCACTAATACATTATAAAAGTGTTAAGAAGAACAAGAGTAGACTTTGCCTCTTCCTCTAACCAGTGGTGTGGACTTCAGCAAGATGTTGAGACTCAGTAGGGCTCAGCTGCTTCTTATGCGATGTTCTTAATGGTCATTTTTTTGTAAGCCAATCTTTAGATCTCACCAAGAACTTCTTCATTTACATGCACTAAGCTATGAGTATTAGGTGGGCTTACACCTCCTGGTAGTATCCGTTTTGTAAAACAGCTCTTAACCACATAAATAAGCCACTAAATGATATTGAAAGATATTTGGATCAGAGGCCCACTTTTCAGTTTTTATTTTTGGCTTACTTTCACCTGTATTCCTTCATGATAAATAAGGGAAAACCATATGGCATCTTATTTCAGAAAAGTGATCACCTCGTAATATGAATGCAGGGTTAGAATAAGGGATTCTGTGTCTCCAGGCTACGAGTGTTTATTGTCTAACTTTCTCTCAGTGCCTGCTCAGTGCAATGTGCTGGGGGCAGGTGCCAGAGGCCAGGGGAAATATTTCCAATGCCCATCCAACAACATCTGGCAAGCACAAGTCATCTCCAGGATGGGAAATTTCCAGGGGATGAAATTATCTGGATCAAAGATTTGTCTTATCTCGTCTTGTTGGCAAGATGAGTGTCCTGGCCCGGGTCTGACCTAACCTGGGACTTGAAATACACAACTCATTCTGTTAACTTCCCTGCCCTTCCTTCATGCTTACGAAGCAACCCTCTGGTTAACGTTTAGCTTCTCATATAGATGGCACTAATAGAGAGACATTGGGGTGGTTACATTTCTCATGGTCAGCTAAATACCCTAGCAGTTTGGGCTTTCCATGGAATCTGTTGTGAGCAAAGTGAACATCATCGGTCTCCCTTTACCTGGGAATTCCTGAGACCCTGGCAATACTGCATCTGTGGAACTATAAGACTGAAGGCTAGAATATGGGATGTGAAAGGTACACTGCAATAGATACTATGAACCCTGTGTGGGTCCCAACAAGTAATTTTTCTTGAATGACTCCTCAGCCTTATCCTATGTGTGATTCAACACCCATCAAGTCTTCACTGGGACTGTAGAAACAGTTGGAGGATGTCCACGGGTCTGGAGGTGGAGTGAGAAGAACAAACTCAGGATGCCATGGCCAACATGCCAAGAAGAGCAAAGCAAAACCTGTGGAGAATACAGCCGTGCCTGGCTCATTCTCTGGTTTACTCATGGAGAGAGGCTGCTGGTCTATTCTGTTGAAAGTCTGAATATTTTTTTTAATCAACAGAAAGAGGCCAGGCACGGTGGCTCATGCCTGTAATCCTAGCACTTTGGGAGGCCGAGGCAAGTGGATCGCCTGAGGTCAGGAGTTCAAGACCAGCCTAGTCAACATGGCAAAATCCCATCTCTACTAAAAATACAAAAATTAGCCAGGTGTGGTGGCGCACGCCTGTAATCCCAGCTATTCAGGAGGCTGAGGCAGGAGAATCACTTGAACCCGGGGGGCAGAGGTTGCAGTGAGCCCAGATCAGGCCACTTCACTTCAGCTTGGGCAAAAGAGCGAAACTCCATCAAAAAAAAAAAAAAAAAAGAGAGAGAGAGAAAGAAAAGAAAGAAAGAAAAAATTGGAGTAATTTTATTCCATCTCTCATTGCCAGGCAAGGACATAACTTCAGACACCCTAAAAACAACGGCAATGAGACTCCACCCAATCTGAGAAGTATATTTGTATTTTTTGATTGTATTGCTATTCACTATTTTATTTTTATTACCATGTTTTCCATTCTAAAAATAAGCTAGGTGCTAGTCAGAAAAGTGAATCAGGCTCAAGCCCTGCTTATATAAAGATGCTGGCTGCCAGCCTGTCTCACAGGACTCCTGTGAGGGTTTCGTGCTAGCTTGAAGACTGGCAAAGAACTCCCTGAAGGAGTTGTCAAAATCTTAATACAAATAATCCACTCTAATTACACAGACGTTATATGTTTATTACAGGATATTATATATAACATATATTTATATATCAACATTGGAAAGTGAATAATAGTATCTGTCTTCCATTCTTGTTGCAAAGGTAATGGCTATAAAATGCCTAGCATGTGGCAAGTGCTCAAAAATGATAGCAGTTATTTTAAAATCATTATCATTATTACTGTTTTAACTAGCAAAGATATTGCCAATGTAAAGCAAATTTTTCAGAAGAATGACAAGAAAGCTGCCCAACACATTCCCATCCCACCACACTCTCTCACTCCATTATTTGAATCACTTACTTGAAATATGAGGGGAGTATAGAAGAGAACATGGAATAGTGAATAAACACATTTGCCACTTTCACTAAGATATGGAGATAGCTTTATAAATATGATAGTAATACGTCTGCAAGCAGCCACGCAACCCTCATTTAATCTGTTTACTTTTTTGCCACTTGTATTCGTCTCATCCTGATATGAAATAATTTGCCATTTATCATAAGTCCTTTCTCTGTGAGGATGTGGGTAACTAAAAACAAAATCCAGTAAACAGGAAAACCTGGAAGTCTGGTTCAAATGAAACCACTAAGCAAAATAGGTGATTAAGGTAGACTTCAAAGTCCTCTCTAATAAACGGTTTACAGCCTCCAATTGATAAGAAAAAGAACAAACGAGCCAAAAGTAAAAGATAAACAGATACATAAAAACTGAATGTGGAAAACAATCTAGTCTCTTTTGGAGGAAACGACTTCCTAGGTCATCAGTTCATAGTGACAACACCTTATTTTTGCATAGAAGAGTAGAGTCAGTGCCCAGTCTCATGCATTATTTCATTCGATCCTCACAACAATAAGACAGACAGATAACATCACAGAATATCCGAGGACTAGCTTGAAAGGAAAGACCAACTAAACCTACAGACATATTGTTGATTACCCCAGGAAAGATTTTCTTTCTTTTTTTTTTTTTTTTTTTTTTTTGAGACGGAGTCTCGCTCTGTTGCCAGGCCAGAGTGCAGTGGAGCGATTTCTGCTCACTGCAACCTCCACCTCCTGGATTCAAGCGATTCTCCTGCCTCAGTCTCCTGAGTAGCTGGGATTACAGGCACACGCCACCACACCCAGATAATTTTTGTACTTTTAGAAGAGACAAGGTTTCACTATGGTGGCCAGGATTGTTTCAATCTCTTGACCTCGTGATCCGCCCGCCTTGGCCTCCCAAATTGCTGGGATTACAGGTGTGAGCCACTGCGCCCAGCCCCAGGAAGGAATTTGTTTGAGATCCTTTTGGTTCTGTTTTGGTTTGTTTGTTTGTTTCTTCATTTCAGAAGAGATCTATTTTCCCATCAAGCAATTTAAATTTTTTTAAAACTAGTTTTGATTCAACCTAGTTCAAATACTTATTTTAAAAAGCAGAATATAATTTCTACTCTACTCCAAGTTTAGTAGTCCATTACATATATCAAGTGTCATGCTGTGTGAACAAGATCTTGCCAAGTCTGACATAAGTAAATACAAATCTAGGATGCAACAGGCTTCCCAATAATTTTGAGCCTGATGGATGGTAAGTTTGGAGCAAGAGGGTCATGGAGAATATTTGAATCTGGGAAGTAACCTAGGTGATTTGTTTTTCTAAGACCAGCCGAGCGGGCACAAAAGAACCAGCAAGTAGGCAAGGGTAGGAGCAAAACTGCAAGTTTATTTTTGGTCACCTAAGGTGTGGGGGAGAGGTCTGTCCCCCTCCGGCAAAGGAGGCCGGCAGAGTCGCCCTGTAGAGCTCTCCGACGGAGTCCGGACATCCCGACATCCCGACATCCCGACAGGAGTGGGGCTGGGAAGTCCCGCCTGGCGCACTGGCCGGGAGCGGCTTTTCTAGGAGTGGGAGGGCAATAGGCGGGGCACGGGCGTGTCCGGGGGCGTTCCGCAGGTGCGACCAGGTAAATCTTGGTCTCTTCGGATTGACGTCACCTGGCGCATGGCCGGTTGGTCTGCACCTTCCCGGGTCGCGGGCTGCATTTTCCGGCGCAGGAAAAGTCGGTGAAGAAGAACCAGGAAGTGCACCATCTTGCCTCTGTTCGTCCAAACACTAGGAATGGCTGTATCTTCTCTCTCTGAGCTGATCTATCACAGGCTAGTAATTTGCTCAAGCATGGCACCAGGTACTCTCAGAAAAGGTCAGGCAGTCAAAGGAATCTGAATAGGGATAAAAAAAACTAACCAGGTTCAGCCGGGCACAGTGGCTCACGCCTGTAATCCCAACACTTTGGGAGTCTGAGGCGGGTGGATCACCTGAGGTCAGGCATTCGAGACCAGCCTGGCCAACATGATGAAAACCCATCTCTACTAAAAATACAAAAATTAGTTGGGCATGGTGGCAGGTGCCTGTAGTCTCAGCTACTTGGGAGGCTGAGGCAGGAGAATCACTTGAGCCCGGGAGGCAGAGGTTGCAATGAGCCAAGATCACATCACTGCACTCCAGCCTGGGCGACAGAATGAGACCCTGTCTCAAAAAACAAAACAAAACAAAACAAAACAACTAACCAGGTTCCCAGTCTCCCTTTGCAGTTCTTGTCATCCTAGTTCCTATAACTCCTATCTTGTTACAGTTGGCAAGTGCATATGAATCAGATATAAAGCTGAGATGCCATGTGTCTATCACTACAGTTCATGGCTACTACTCAACATCTGGCAAGTCTATGAGTTGTTAACACTTATTAGCTAAACCAGCATAGTCTCTGCTGTATAGCAGATGCTCAAAAAATGTCTGTTGGATGGATGGATGAATACATGGACAGATAGATGAACAAACTAAGTACTGGGAACCATAGTAAAGAAAATATCGTCCGATCGCAGTGGCTCATGCCTGTAATCCCAGCACTTTGGGAGGCCGAGGCAGGCAGATCACAAAGTCAGGAGATTTAGACTATCCTGGCTAACACGATGAAACCCCGTCTCTACTAAAAATACAAAAAAATTAGCCAGGTGTGGTGGCAGCCGCCTGTAGTCCCAGCTACTTGGGAGGAGAATGGCATGAACCTGGGAGGCGGAGGTTGTCGTGAGCCGAGATCATGCCACTGTACTCCAGCCTGGGCGACAGAGAGAGATTCCGTCTCAAAAAAAAAGAAAAATATATCGCGTTTAGCCAGGTCAGTATACTCCAAGGGATTCTGCCTTTATTTAAAAACGTTCCTGGCCAGGCGTGGTGGCTCACGTCTGTAATCCCATCACTTTGGGAGGCTATAGTGGATTGATTGCTTGAGGTCAGGAGTTTGAGACCAGCCTGGCCAACATGGTGAAACCCCATCTCTACTAAAAATACAAAAAATTAGCTGGGCGTCGTGGTGCATGCCTGTAGTCCTAGCTACTCAGGAAGCTGAGGCAGGAGAATCACCTGAACCCATGAGGCAGAGGTTGCAGGGAGCCGAGATCATGCCACTGCACTCCAGCCTGGGCAACAGAGTGAGACTCCATCTCAAACAAATAAAATTCCTGAACCTGTCGTTCACCTGCCGAAATCATAGAAAAGTCATATCTACTATGTTATATTGTATAATATATTTTCCTTATAAATAACTGGGAGGATCAGGACATTGGTGTGAATGGGGACAAAGTTAGAACTTTCGGGGTCTAGAAAACATGGGGAAAAGACTCATTCAATTTTAGAAGCTAGAGAAACCAAAGTGACCTAAATTCTGCCATTGACCTGCTGCTAAATCTTGTTGTTGAATGTGCTGGTAAATATTGATAGCACTATATCATTAATTTATTCTTTTAATATTTTGATAACAATATATAGTTGGTCTCATTTTTAATTCTAAGCACATGATTTTATTTTATGCCTATAAAATGTTATTTTTAAGAAAGAATCAGCCAAGCACAGTGGCTCATGCCTGTAATCCCAGCACTTTGGGAGGCTGAGGCAGGAGGATCACTTGAGCCTGGGGAAGTCAAGGTTGCAGTGAGTCGTGATTGTGCCACTGCACTCCAACCTGAGTGACAGAGTGAGACCCTGCCAAAGAACAAGAAAGAAAGAGAGAGGGAGGGAGAGAAGAAGGAAGGAAGGAAGGGAGGGAGGGAGGGAGGGAGGAAGGGAGGAAGGATCCTTCTCCCTTGAAGTATACCTTGAATTACCTTGAAGTATACTATTAATGAACAGCAATTTGTGTAAAATTTTGTAAAAATACAGTTCTTCTTTTCTTTATTTTTAATCCAATCATTCTCCCTACTCTCTCCTTCCCTCCTTTCTCTTTCCCTCTAGCTTACTCCTCTCTCTTTCCTTTCCCCTCTTTCCCTCTTTCCTTTTTAGTTTTTGATCCATAATAAATAGGGTACTAGAATATTAAAGCATATAACATCATTTTCTCACTTAATGATGGAGGGGCAGATGACCTGCACAATAATAATTTTAAATAACCAGCAATGGTATGGTAGTAACTTTATTTGCATAAGATCTGTTTTCATTAAAAGGAAATACACAAACACACACACACAAACATATACTACATTGTGTGTGCCTGGGTCAACACAAGGGCAATCTGAAGACTGAAGATTCATGGCAGGGAGGGGCGTCAACACAGACATGCCCTTCCCTGTGTCAGTGCTCAATTTTCCCAATGCTACTGGCATAACAGACCCACTTCAGCTACTCTTACAATTAAATCCTGTCCCGGATCTTCCTATTTGAACCCCTTTTCCCTTCCAATATAAGAGATGAGAGTCTCTTGGTATGTTTCCAGGGAGGCCCTCTGGCCTTCCCACTTCGCATTTATTTAATTGCTGATTGATCAATCTCAGCTCTTTGCTACCTTTTCCCAGGGCATCAATGGAACTTAACCACAGCCAGCCAATTGCACTGTCCTTGTGATGACTATTCCTCCCTTATTTCTCAAATGCCTGATACATGGCAGCTGCTAGTGCATCCTCTTCCATGAGTATACATCCCAGGGTGTATATCACATGGAATGGAGGTTATGGGTAAGGCACAGTTGTGAATAAGGACAGGAGGTGAGGATAGCAGATGAAAAAATTGGAACCCCACCCCCAAGTGTTTGTGCAGGGACTTTTATGTGCCTGGATCATTTCCCCCATATCCTTTACCTAATTAAATTCTATACTTACCCTTCACAGCCCAACTCACACAAGAATCAATTTCATTCTAAAGTCTTCTTGGACTCTCTCCTAGCCTTATGCTGGAGTGGGTGCCTGCTTTGTTATTCCCATAACCCATTAGCCACCTCCATCATGTAACAACAAACTAAGCATTACTGTCTTCATTTTAGAGATTAAAAAAAAAAAAAAAAAAACTCCTTCAAGGAGCTTATTTAATGGAGGTCATACACCTTGTAACTACTGTAACTAGGAACATCTAGTTTGACAGGTGCCAACATCTAGGTGCTTTCCACCAAGATTTCTCAACACTCTTTTAAAAATTAAAGCCCTTTTTTTGGTGATTTTCTCCACAATCAAGACAAACAGAACACACACTAAGTTCCACTGCTTCTCATTGCTTCTAAAGACATATGTCTTACATTTTAACATCACTGAAATCTGTGTGTAAATTATGATCAATGGCATATTATAATTTGAGTAGCAGCAATTTTTGCTTTTCATGGTGACACATAAAATACTGAGGCGTTTGCAATTTATAAAGTGTTTTCTGTGTTATAAAATGGGGTGCAACAGAAACTTCTCTGATATTTAACACTTTGCTTTCTTTGATACTGCTGTTAATAGCTCTTGTAGCTACAAGGAAGGTGCCATGGCTGATAAGAATAAAGAGGTGAAGGGCATTGGTGGTTTCTACTACATAGCCTGGAAAAGTTCTTTTCTTTTTCATGTTTTCTTTTCTCTTATCCTGTTGCTAGAGGTGGCCCTTTTTGGTATGTCGTAGTAGATCTTGGTCCTTGTTTTCCTCTCTGCATAACTATGGTACAATAGTTCTCAAGTGTTCCACTCACCTAATGGCAGCATGGCCTTCGATTTTTAAATGTATCCTCACCGGCTTCTCACTGTCTTTGGACCTCTTCTATTTAATCAGAGTTTTTCACACAAAACAGTTGCTTGATGCAATTTTAATTAAATGAATGCTTTGTTTCATTATGTTTATTTAGAGACTGCACAAGGTCTATTTCAAAACAGCACATGGAAAAGCAAGTAAAGAAAACAGCTCTGGGTTGGGTGCAGTGGCTCATGCCTATAATCCCAGCACTTTGGGAGGCCGAGGTGGGTGGATGACCTGAAGTCGGAAGTTCGAGACCAGCCTGAGCAACATGGAGAAACCCTGTCTCTACTAAAAATACAAAATTAGCCAAGCGTGGTGGTGCATGCCTGTATTCCCAACTATTCGGGAGGCAAAGGGAGGAGAATCACTTGAACCTGGGAGGCAGAGGTTGCAGTGAGATGAGATCACACCATTGCACTCCAGCCTGGGCAACAAGAGCGAAACTCTGTCTCAAAAAAGAAAAGAAAAGAGAAGAGAAGAGCTCTGAGAGTGGGAAGTATTCTCGACCATGGGAGATAAGCAAGAATAACTGCCTTGATGAAAGATAAGTAATTAGGGAACAAAAGAGAACTTCTAAAAAGTTTATAAATACTGCTTTGGTGAGATCGAGAAAGTGCCTTCTTAAAATACGAATACACAGTCAAAGAAAAGAAAGATTCCAAAATATAAACTCAGAACTTAAAAACATTTCAAGAAGGTTTCTGAAAGATCATGGACATCTCCCCAAATGTCAAAGTGGATTCTTCTCCCCACTCTCACCTGCTGGGCAGAGCTTATCTTTGGAGCAGGAGAGTAAAGGTTCTGGAAAGTAACCACTACAAAAAAGGGAAATGATAGAAAGGCTGGATAATCTTGAAGACATGGGGGAGGCACCTGATTCCATTGTCATCAGTGAAAGAGAAAGACTGTAAAGATGGATGGAAAGGATTACTCTTGATCCCATTATAAACTCTTTTGTTTCTATCAGGGGTGTGTGTGTGTGTGTAAATGTATACACTTTTTTTCAAAAGCAATGAAAATAAGAGATAAAGAAGTGCAAGAGGAAGACAAAGAGTAATCTTGTGTACATAGTGTGTTCCATTACATATGTTACTCTCCATTCCATGAAGTTGCAGAGTTATAATATTAATAATAGGCTGCATTTAACAGAGAACTTTCTATGTGCAAGACATTGCGCCAAGTACTTTCCATGCATTCTTTCATTTAATGCTTAGAATGCCCCTATCAAATAATAATGATTATTTTCTCCATTTTACAGTTGAGGAAAGGAAGGTTCAAAGAGATGAATGCCCAGAGCCCAGAGACACATCGTTCTATGTGGTCATGCCAAGAAATGAGCCCAGCAATCTGAGTCTAAATAAGATGCCCTCAACATTTCACTACTCTGCCCCCATGCCTGTGAGACATGTAAAATCAGATTAGGCAGAAGACTTTCATGTCTGAAAGTCAGGATACAGACCTGGGCTCCAGATAGAATTGTGGGCTTGATCAGCAAATGGAAGTAAAGTTGTACGAGTGGATGAAATCCCAGGACAGTACCTGTAATCAGAAGAGGAGACCTCAGGCAGGTCTGGTCTATCTCAACACATAAGGAGTAGACAGAGAAAAAGAAGCAAACTTCAACCTCAGAGATTGATAAAGTAGGAGAAAAACTAGCAAAGTGGTATTTCATGAAAGTCCATGGAAGGCAATGTTTCAAGGAGAGGGTTGTCAACAGAGTCAGTGGCTGCTCTAAGTCAAGTTATGAAAGGGACTGATTCTTTCACGTTAGAAATGAGAAGGTAATTGGTGATGTTGCCCAGAGCAGTTTTAATGATGCCATTGGGTGTATGCCAAGCTTCCATGGGTTGAGGCGTACAAAGTAAAGTGGAGATAGCAAGTGTATACAAGTCTTTCAGGAAGCTTGTCTATCATGAGGCAGAGAGATAATGATTGGGTTAAAGAAAGCGCTTTTTGGAGACAAACAAGGGCAGAATAACATAATGATTAAGATAGAATCTTTTTTTTTTTTTTTTTTTGAGACTGAGTTTCGTTCTTGTCGCCTAGGCAATGAGATCATGCAATGGCATGATCATGTAATGGCACGATCTCAGCTCACTGCAACCTCCGCCTCCTGGGTTCAAGTGATTCTCCTGCCACAGCCTCCCGAGTAGCTGGGATTACAGGCGCCTGCCACCATGCCCAACTAATTTTTATATTTTTAGCAGATACGGGGTTTCACCATGTTAGCCAGGCCGGTCTTGAACTCCTGACCTCAAGTGATCCACTCGCTTTGGCTTCCCAAAGTGCTGGGATTGCAGGCATGATCCACTGTGCCCAGCCAAGATAGAATCTTATGCTCAGAGTTTGGTTTGAACCGCTGCTTTGCCACACGCATATTGCATAATCTTGGTTGGTGCTTAACCTTTTGGAGTTTCATTTCCCTCATGTGCATAATGTAGAAAACAACATCAACCTTAAAAAGAGGTTGAGAAAAAGAAGTTAATATATTTAAGAGGCTTTAGTACCATGTTTGGTACGAACTAAATGCTTAGTAACTGGGAGTTGCCATTTTATTAATGCTATTTATATGCTACTCAAGAGGATATTGAAATGCCTGTGGTTGAAGTAAGAAGCTGAAGATAAAGGAGAGGAGACTCGTTAATGGAGTAAAGTCCCAAAGAAGGCAGGGAAGATGAGATCCAGAACACAAGTAGAGAAATCAACCCTAGAAAGAAGAGTAGATTGGTGAGTGCTGAGGTTGGTAAGTTTGCAGGGTCAGTGATGCAAAGCAGACTCATCTTCTGCCTGCTGCCTTCTGTTTCCCGAATGATGCTGAAGTGTTGAGTCATGTGTTAAAGGGTAGGTGGTGGAAGCATAGGCTTGATATGAGTAGAAAAATTTAAGTATCTACCATGGAGAACACATGGCCTTATAAAACATATTAGAGAAGTTGGATCATGTGCATCAAATGTTAACATAGTAAGCATGCTAACAATGTCACATTTTATGCTTACTAAATCACTTGATTTATTTCTCACCTGCAGTGATACAAATTGACCAAAGAAAACAAGAAAAGACCCACTGCTTCTAAACGACTCCTAATTTCATTGTCACATGACAAATACCATTTTTCTTAGAGTTTTAAAAGAATGCTGTGGCCAGGCGCAGTGGCTCATGCTGTAATCCCAGCACTTTGGGAGGCTGAGGCCGGCGGATCAACTGAGGTCAAGAGATAGAGACCAGCCTGGCCAACATGGTGAAACCTCGTCTCTACTAAAAATATTTTTAAAAAATTAGCTGGGCGTGTTGGCGCAAGCATGTAGTCCCAGCTACTTGGGGAGGCTGAGGCAGGAGAATCACTTGAACCCAGAAGGCAGAGGTTGCAGTGAGCCAAGATCGTGCCACTGCACTCCAGCCTAGGTGGCAAAGGGAGACTCTATCTCAAAAAAAAAAAACAAACAAACAAACAAAAAACAAGAATGCTGCATCTCTTTGGGAAAATTATTGCTGTAGTTTGTAATTACTGATATGACTCATACATCCTATTGATAAGTGCACTTACACTGATCTTTAAATAGCACTGGCAAAGAGAGAGAAGCAGACAAGCAGCTTTTAAAGACATTAAGTTCCTGTTCTTGCTTATGGGCTATACAAGGTTAAAGATTAACTTTAAATACAATAGATTATATTTTGAAGGTGAGCTCTAAGAGATGTGGTTCCACAATTTACACAGAAATGTGACTCTTTGATAATCCTTAAAATATCATTTCAAAAGGTATATCTTTTCTGCAGAAATCACAGAGGGAAAACATCCCACAGTCTGTCATAAAAAATATGACTAATTGGTTCTCTGTGCTTACTTTGTTTAATAAAGTGTATACCTTGCTCAAGCCATCATTATTTACCAAAATAAATAATGACATTTGATTAGGAGTAATCAAATGAAAATAATTTTTTTCCAAATCGCAGTTAAAAGAAAATTTATTCTCTTATCCCCAAAACAACACATGTTAAGAATAGAAAAACATTTTAAAAATCAGCTACCTTCTCATTATAGTGAAATAATGATTGTTCACATTTTGTTATATATTCTTTCAGTATTTTTTCCAAACATTTACACATATCCATGTATTTAATAAAAGGGATAATTTTGAAATTTTTTTTGAGACAGGGTCTCATTCCGTCATCCAGGCTTAAGTGCAATGAATGGCCTGATCACAGCTCACTGTAGCCTCGACCTCTCCAAGTGATCCTCCCACTCAGACTCCCGAGTAGCTAGGACAACAGGCATGAGCCACCACCTCCAGCTAATTTTTGTATTTTTAGTAGAGATGGGGTTTTGTCATGTTGGCCAGGCTAGTGTCCAACTCCTGAGCTCATGGAATCTGCCAGTCTCAGCCTCCCAAAGTGCCACCTCCCAAAGTGAGCCACGGTGCCTGGCCCGAATATGCTAACATTTAGAAAGTTAATCCTTTATTGCTAAACATTATTTCCTCCACTGACATTTTTCTCCTAGTTGATATTACAACTTACAATAGGTTAACATCTTTATAGATAATTTTTGGCATATAACTCTTATATTTTTCATTTATATTCCTAGAAACCTTAATGCTGGGTTAAAGACTATGTTTTCTTTTTTAATCATTTGCATATCAATTTCACAAATATTTAGTGACCATTCAATAAATATGTAAAAGTTAATTATATATTTATTGAATTATCAGTGGTCTGGGCACTAGGAATACTCAGGTGGGACAAATACAGTCCCTGTACTAAATGATCCTGAGGTGTAGGAAAGCAGACAGAAAGTAAAGTAATCCTTTGTCACACAATGTTAAAATGAAAACCAGAAAGACTACAGGAAGTGCATTCTCACCATCAGTATATGAGACTGCCTATTTCTTTACATGCTCATCAACTTCAATACTAAGCTTAAGAAAAAAAATTGCCAGTTTGATGGATGAAAATGTTTCTCAGGGCAATTTGCATTTCTGTGATTACTGATGAAACGGAACTTTTTTTCATATATTTATACTGCTCTGACATATTTTGGGGAAAATGCTGGTTAAAATTTGTGCAATTGTTTGGCTTTTCTATGCGTCTCCTAGCGCTTTATTTTTCTTTTCTATTAAATTTCCACAGCTCTTTAGAGATAGAGTTGAAATAATCAATATCGTGATAAGAACATATTTATAGTGTTAGTTGATAGAGTTCACTTGCCTTTATAGCACTATAAGGACGAACGAGGAAGAAATTTTTATACAGTACATTCGAGTGGACATTATCATAAATTATCAAGGTATTTAGTGGTTCTAAAGAAAGAAGTAAGGAATTAATTTTATTTCTTTGAATGCCTGAATTTACATTCTCTCTCTCTCTTTTTTTTTTTTTTTTATTAAAATGGAATCTCGCTCCGTCGCCCAGGCTGGAGTGCGGTGGTGCGATCTCGGCTCACTGCAAGCTCCGCCTCCCGGGTTCACGCCATTCTCCTGCCTCAGCCTCCCCAGTAGCTGGGACCACAGGTGCCCAGCATGACGCTGGGGTAATTTTTTGCATTTTTAGTAGAGACGGGGTTTCACCGTGTTGGCAAGGATGGTCTCGATCTCCTGACCTCGTGATCCGCCCGCCTCGGCCTCCCAAAGTGTTGGGATTACAGGCGTGAGCCACCGCGACCAGCCTGAATTTACAGTCTTAATATCTTTCTCCTACATATATATTTTTACTTCTATTTATTCATTAAACCAATATTTTGTGCAGTACAAAGACCCCTATTATTATCCCGGAGTAGCTGACCACAGTAACTGTTTATTGACAACCATTTCCTCCATTCTTTTGTGCTTGCAGAACCCGCTTTTGTTCCATTATCTATCCCTCAAAGAAGTAACTCTCAACCCAACTCAGTGGTACCTCCTAGGCAACTGGGAGGCGGACACCCCACTCATTTTGCCACAGTGATTGGGCTGGTTCTCAACATGTGACACATTTTAACCAGTGAGATGAGGAAGAAGTCCACTGGATGTCCTCTGGGAAAGATTTCCTCCCTTTTACAAAAGCTGAACACAGAAAGAGATCATCTCTTCTCATGTTGTCAAACACTGGCAGGTCTCCTTGTGATATCTAGAACCATGACTACCATCCTGAAATCAAAGCCACCCTATTGCATAAGGCTGACTGATGCACTTGAGTGTGAACTTACCCTTGGCAACATTACTTCACCTCTCTGAATTCAGTCTCTTCATTGGGAGACGGGGAGAGAGAGAGAGATTGTTCTGCATTTCTCAAATTATCATTTTATAAAGGTCATTTTAACATTAAAAAATGGAAAAGACATACACTCAGGAAAAGAATCAAAGGTTGAATTAATTAAACCTTTTTTAAAACTTTAATATTCTGTCATTATTTTCTTTATTTCTTTGTGAAGTGAAAAATTCCTACAGACTCTGGATAAGAGTCCGTTTAATTAAGTCATATACTTATAAAATAAATAATGATGTGAATATATTTTTAGTTCTATATAAGATAAGGGTTCTGAAAAGTCAGAGATCATTGAGGATAGAAAAGCTGGGGAGGCCGGGTGCCGTGGCTCACGCCTGTAATCCCAGCACTTTGGGGGGCCAAGGCGGTTAGATCATAAGGTCAAGAGATGGAGACCATCCTGGCCAACCAACGTAGTGAAACCCCATCTCTACTAAAAATACAAAAATTAACTGGGTGTAGTGGTGCACGCCTGTAGCCCAGCTACTCGGGAGGCTGAGGCAGGAGAATTGCTTGAACTCGGGAGGCAGAGGTTGCAGTGAGCCGAGATCGTGCCACTACCTTCTAGTGGGTGACAGAGCAAGACTCCATCTCAAAAAAAAAAAAAAAAGAAAAGAAAAGAAAAGAAAAGAAAAGAAAAGAAAAGAAAAGAAAAGAAAAGAAAGAAAAGGCTGGGGAACCTTCATAGAGGTAGAGTCATTTAGCCACGTGGCATGTGGTCAGTGGGCATTGTAAGGTGCTTCGTAATTTACTTGTAATTTACTTTGACTTGATGCTTATATGGGAAACAGAACAAAATAAGGAACGTATTTTGTAAATGTTTTTTTTTGAGACGGAGTTTCGTTCTTGTTGTCCAGGCTGGAATGCAATGGCACAATCTCGGCTCACTGCAACCTCCGCCTCCCAGGTTCAAGTGATTCTCCTGCTCAGCCTCCCGAGCAGCTGTGATTACAGGCACCCACCAGCATACCCAGCTAATTTTTTGTATTTTTAGTAGAGACGGGTTTCTCCATGTTGATCAGGCTGGTCTCAAACTCCCGACCTCAGGTGATCAGCTCACCTCAGCCTCCCGAAGTGCTGGGATTATAGGCATAAGCCACCACGCCCAGCCCATATTTTGTAAATCTTTAAGCCTCTTATAATAAAAACAATTTATGTCAACACTGAGAATCCACATGGATTGTTTTTCTTAAAAGGGCTTGATTCTG
The DNA here is from genome assembly GCF_001698545.2 of Rhinopithecus bieti. Lineage (NCBI taxonomy): Eukaryota > Metazoa > Chordata > Mammalia > Primates > Cercopithecidae > Rhinopithecus > Rhinopithecus bieti. The sequence continues at coordinate 663,135 of NW_016823670.1, forward strand.
AGAAACACTGGACTAGGCCAATTCTAAAATCCCTCTAAGCACTACAATGAAAGCAGTATAAACTGGGAATGAGGAGCCAGGTTTCCACAATCAAGCCAATCTCAGCTTGACCCTCGGTTCTGTTACTAACTGGCGATGTGGCTTGGGGCTAGTTGCTTAACCTCTGCAAACTGTTACTTAACTGAAAAGTTAGGGTAAACGTTATTGTGTTTTTTCTTTTTTTTTTTTTCGAGACATAGTCTCACTGTGTCACCTAGGCTGGAGTGCAGTGGTGCAATCTCGGTTCCCTGCAACCTCTGCCTCCCAGGTTCAAGCAATTCTCCTGCCTAAGCCCCCCGAGTAGCTGGGACTACAGGCGTGTGCCACAATGCCCAGATAATTTTTTGTATTTTTAGTAGAGACAGGGTTTCACTGTGTTAGCCAGGATGGTCTTGATTCCCTGACCTTGTGACCTGCCCGCCTCGGCCTCCCAAAGTGCTGGGATTACAGGCATGAGCCACCGTGCCTGGCCCAATAGTTATTGTCTCTTACCATTATGTTGTAGGTAAAACCTCGGCATATGAAAATAGTAGCTATTGCTGTCATCTGTGGAAGGTCTGATCATTTGCACTCCCCCACCCCGACTTTTTAGCAGCTCAACCTTGTTGAGTTTTGATTTACATTTGTACAAGTTTCTGATTTTGTTAAATTAATACTCAAGATCAGCAGTTTACTTAGGATCAATTTACTTAGGATAATTGTCTTTATTTTAAATTTTTGTGGTATTATTTTTTAAGTATAAATTAGGGATCTTAACAACCAATAAGGCATAGTTTCCACAAATTAAAGCAGACTTAGATGAATCTTGACTTGGAAATACTTTAGACCAAATAAAATTGTGTTTCTTTGATGCATATTTTAAATAACAAGTATTCTTTCTTGTCCATTACAGTACAATTCAGATTTTTTCTTAATTTTAGTTGATCTCCTTCATACCTAGCCCACGTTTTTAAGACATGTGGATTGACAAGTCTACATTCAAAAAGTTCTTTTTTTCAGGAGGGTGCCTGAGTAAGTGCCACTGCATTAACATTCTGTTAATACTCTAGAGTGGCTCAACTCATTCCTGAAGGGGTGGCCTGCCCCTCCACACCTGTGGGCTTTTCTCGTTAGGTGGAACGAGAGACTTGAGAAAAGAAATGAGACACAGAGACAAAGTATAGAGAAAGAAAAGTGGGCCCAGGGGACTGGCGCTCAGCTTACAGAGGACCCACGCCGGCACCAGTCTCTGAGTTCCCTTAGTATTTATTGATAATTTTCTATACCATCTTAAAGATAAGGGAGTGGCAGGACAATAGGATCATTTTAGGGAGGAAATCAGCAGTAAGATATATGAACAAAAATCCCTGTGACATGAATAAGTTTAAAGGAAAATGCTGTGCCTTGAGATGCATATGCAGACATCTCCATAAACCTTTTAGCAGCATTGCTCCAGCAAGTCCCACCTTATTCCTAAAGGCAGTTTTCTCCTGGCTCAGTAAACAAAGCATACAATCGGGTTTTACAGGGAGATGTTCCATTGCCCAGGGACGGGCAGGAGACAAATGCTTTTCTCTTACTTGAGATTAAGAAAATGGTGATGACCTTTAACCAGCAAGCTGCCTTCAGGCACTTGTTTAACAAAGACATATCCTGCACAGCCCAATATCCATTAAACCTTGAGTCACCACAGCACATGTCTCTTGCAAGGACAAGGTTGGGGGTAGGGTCACAGATTAACAGCATCTCAAATACAGAACAAAATGGAGTCTCTTATGTCTACTTCCTTCTATATAGACACAGTAACAGGCTGATCTCTCT
>NW_016823670.1:668541-679564 GCF_001698545.2 Rhinopithecus bieti
CCCGACACAAACACATCACAGCCTTGAGCAATGCCTCCACTTCCTGGGCCCGACACAAACACATCACAGCCTTGAGCAATGCCTCCACTTCCTGGGCCCGACACAAACACATCATAGCCTTGAGTACAACCGTTTGTGAAAGTGCAGGAACCAATAAGAAGGCTGCTAAAAGCATAACTTAACATTAACATGTAAACCAAGTGTAATGCTGTAGCCTAGAGAAATGCCTTGTTCCTCTGTAACCTGACAAGTCCTGTTTACCTCGAGCTATAAAAAGCAAGCGCACGTATTGTTCCAGCCCCTCTTGTATGTTGTAGAACGGAGGGACCAAGTTCGAACTTGCATTAAAGATCCTTGCCGCTTGGCTTTGACTCTGGACTCTGGTGGACTTCTTCGGGGAACACACGGTCTGGGCATAACACCCTCTTCTTCAAACTTTGGAGTGCTTCCTGTCCCAGACAATACAGGTTTTTGTACCACTAAGCCTGGATTTTGAAAGCAAAGTCCTCTTAAGAAGGAAGGGGAAGTTTAGCCCTGTAAGCTCAGGTCTGACTTTCGAGCATTTTGTGACAAAACCATTTCACAATTTAAATTTGCCTGTTAAGTTATAGAACAGCACTAGAATATCAATAAATCATTATGCTACATTTGTTTACACAAAAGCCTCCCTGCCAAGACCTTACCTTTTTCACTGTGTAGCTCGCATATTTAGCAGAGTACCTGGTGCTTAGTAGGTACCCAAAAATTGATCAATGAATTGGGCCTACATATAGTAGGTTTATTGGCCTACATATGCTAGCTCTCTGAGAAAGAAAGCTAATTGGCCTGAGTATGTTAGCTTTCTGAGAAAGAAGGAGTTGCGGGAATGCAAGGAAGAGGAAAGGAGTGGAGAAGAGCCTGGAGGAAAGGAAAGGGTAGGAGATAAAGAATAATTTTTGAGTACCTACCATGTTTTGGCTCCTTGTTACTGCATTTAATCCCTAGAAAATAACCACATAAGCATTCTCATCCACATTTCAAGGGGGAGGAAACAGTGATTCAATGAATTGTTAAATAATTTATCCAAGGCTAGGCGCAATGGCTCACGTCTGTAATCCCAGCACTTTGGGAGGCCGAGGAGGGCAGATCACCTGAGGTTGGGAGTTCAAGACCAGCCTGACCAACATGGAGAAATCCCGTCTCTACTAAAAATACAAAATTAGCTGGGCATGGTAGCACATGCCTGTAATCCCAGCTACTCAGGAGGCTGAGACAGGAGAATTGCTTGAACTCGGTAGGCGGAAGTTGCGGTGAGCCAAGATCATGCTATTGCACTCCAACCTGGGCAACAGCAGTGAAACTCTGTCTCAAATAATAATAATAATTTATCCAAGATGGCTGAGAGCTAAGATGTAAAAGGATGTACCTCTGAATTCAAGATCCTACTAATTTCTACAACTTTACCACTTCCTGACTGTCCAAATATTTCCAATTAATCTTGAGACTCTGTCTGAAGTTGCCTGCATTTGAAGATTTAAAATAACATAAAAATGCTCCTGTGTTTGTCCTGAGGTCACCAGGATGTGAAATGTAAGCAGCTGGAAGTCAGTTCTCAGAAATGGTTTCCATGGTGGCCAACAGTGATTGGAGCCCAGCATGACTGTCATTTTGTCTCTTCAACGACAGTTAAAATGCCCTCAGTTAACTAGTTCTGGGGATTCTAATGGCTCTGAATTCACTCTTCCAAAGGAAAGTGTTCCCAAGTTACTCTCTAATAGCCTTTTACTGACAGGAGGCCTTTTATTAATACCAGTGATTTTTCTTTCTCAACCCCTAAGAGGACTAGGCATCTGGATGTTCATGCTGTCTGGGGGAAATTATACATGACTATACCTTAGGTTAAGAAAGAGTACCTTGGCCGGGCGCAGTGGCTCAAGCCTGTAATCCCAGCACTTTGGGAGGCCGAGACGGGCGGATCACGAGCTCAGGAGTTCGAGACCATCCTGGCTAACACGGTGAAACCCCATCTCTACTAAAAAAAAAAATACAAAAACTAGCTGGGCGAGGTGGTGGGCGCCTGTAGTCCCAGCTACTCGGGAGGCTGAGGCAGGAGAATGGCGTAAACCTGGGAGGCGGAACTTGCAATGAGCTGAGATCCAGCCACTGTACTCCAGCCCAGGCGACAGAGCAAGACTCCGTCTCAAAAAAAAAAAAAAAAAAAAAAAAAAAAGAAAGTAACTTGTATCCCTAGAATGTAGAGCTGCATGTTCTAGATGGACAAGAGCTCTTAGGGTACAGTTTATTTCTTCATTTTGCACCTGCATTTTTTTAATGCCTCCTTGATGTCTCTATGTCTATGTCTACAGAAGCTCCTTCTTCAAAACGTTGCATGACGCAGCTAAAACCACCCACTGTGTCTAAAAGTCTAATTAATTTTAATTTAATCATGTAAGGATTTCTTTTCTAGGTACACAGGTTGCTTTATGAACTTGGATTAAAGAGGGAATGAGCTGGCCCATTACTAGAGTATTAATAGAATGTCAATTCAATGGTATCTACTCAAGCATCCCACAGGGGGCAGGGGGAAGAACTTTTGAATACAGACTTGTCAATCCATATGTCTTAAAAACTTGTGCTAGGTATGAGGGAGGTCAGCCAGAATTAACGAAAAATTTGAATTGTAGTGTAATGTTCAAGAAAGAACACTGGCAACTTGGAGTCTTTCAATATATTTTATTTATTTACTTATCTATTTCTTTATTTAAGATAGGGTCTTGCTCCATCCCCCAGGCTGGAGTGCAGTGGCACCATCTCCACTCACTGCAACTTCCCGCCTCTGGGGTTCAAGAGATTCTCATGCCTCAGCCTCCTGAATAGCTGGAAGTACTGGAGCTCGCCACCATGCCAGCTAATTTTTGTAATTTTGGTAGACACGGGGTTTCCCCATGTTGGCCAGGCTGGTCTCGAACTCCTGACCTCAGGTGATCCGCCTGCCTCAGCCTCACAAAGTGTTGGGATTACAGGCGTGATCTACTAAATATACTTTAGTTTCAGAGATGATGATGTTCTGAACTGCTAAGCTTTCCCTTCATTTAAATAATATGCAGGCCAGATATTCTGCTAACTTTTCTATGAAAGACTTAAAAAATGAGGTAAAAAATGAGGACGTGGCCAATTATTTTGTTCCAATGACCAAAGTGTGCTGCAAGGGAGGAAATGCAACAAATATGAAAACTGGGGCTGGGAATGTTGGAAAGGGTGTAGCAGGCACCTGTTGGTCCCCACCATTCTCTTCTTTCTTGCTAGCAGGGCCCTGATTTGTTTTGGGCTGCAGAGTAGTACCCAGTCACCTCAAATGAATCAAGACTGACTGAAGTCAATTATGACAATCTCATATTCTTCATATGTTGAGTGGTCTCAGGGTGAGCTGATGTTTCATTTCTGGACAATGAAAAGGAGAAGTCTGCTGATGTCTTCTCAGAAAAATTGTTCTCCCTGCTAACAAAGATATGTGTAGATAGAGTACTTTATCTTGAGCACCCTTTATTCTTGCTCTGGTTATTGCCTTATGAGAGCAGCTGCAGCCATGTCATGCTTGTGAGTGAAAAGTTAGGAGAGTGGAAAAGACATTCATTGTCCATTCAGCAGGTATTTACTATTGCCAGGTCTTCTAGACCTTGGGGAATACATTATTAAATAAAACAGACAAAGTCTTGCATTGGACATTTATCCAGAGCCCTAATATTTTGGAGCAGAAGGGACATTAATGCCATTATTGCTTAGGACATTATAAATTAAATATTTTATTTCTTTCAGCCCAAAGAATTCCAATGGACATAAAACATTTATTATTACTATTATTAAAAGTTTAATGAAGTGCCTATGCTTAGCTTAGGCACTTCATTAACATTTTGGTAACTTCCACAGATTTCCAGCCTTGCAGATTTATTTGCATGCATTACTCTACATGCAGAATTTACCTACCCCACCCCCGCAAAAAAGAAGGCATGGTGGCCGGGCACAGTGGCTCAAGCCTATAATCCCAGCACCCTGGGAGGCCGAGGCGGGCGGATCACCTGAGGTCAGGAAATCGAGACCATCCTGGCTAACACGGTGAAATCCCATCTCTACTAAAAGTACACAAATTAACCGGGTGTAGTTGCAGGTGACTGTAGTCCCAGCTACTGGGGAGGCTGAGGCAGGAGAATCGCTTGAACCCTGGAAGTGGAGGTTGCAGTGAGCCGAGATCTTGCCACTGCATTCCAACCTGGGTGAGAAAACAAGACTCAATCTCAAGAAAAAAAAAAAAACCCAAAAAAACAAAACAAACAAACAAAAAAATATCGGGCACGGTGGCTCAAGCCTGTAATCCCAGCACTTTGGGAGGCTGAGGCGGGCAGATCACGAGGTCAGGAGATCGAGACCATCCTGGCAAACACGGTGAAACACCATCTCTACTAAAAATACAAAAAAATTAGCTGGGCGTGGTGGCGGGCGCCTGTAGTCCCAGGTACTCAGGAGGCTGAGGCAGGAGGATGCCGTGAACCCGGGGGGTGGAGCTTGCAGTGAGTGGAGATTGCGCCACTGCACTCCAGCCTGGGTGACAGAGCGAGACTCCGTCTCAAAAAAAAAAAAAAAAAAAAAAAAAAAAAAAAAAAAAAAAAAAAAAAAAAAAACAAGGAAGGCAAGGTGGTTTTGCATAGTAATCTGAACCAGAGAAAAGAAAGATGTGGAAAAGAAGGATAGAAAAGTGTCCATTATCCAACCCTCAGGGACACCCTGTAGAGAAGCAGGAGTTATAAATGAAACCAAAAGCATTATGACAAGAGGCTTACAAGACAAACTGCATAGGCCAGGCACGGTGGCTCACGCCTGTAATCCCAGCAATTTGAGAGGCCGAGGCGGGCGGATCACCTGAGGTAGGGAGTTTGAGACCAGCCTGACCAACATGGTGAAACCCCATCTCTAGTAAAAATACAAAAATTGACCAGGAGTGGTGGCATGTGCCTGTAATCCCAGCTAATCAGGAGGCTGAGGCAGAAGAATCACTTGAACCTGGGAGATGGAGGTTGCAGTGAGCCGAGATCGAGCCACTGCACTCCAGCCTGGGCAACAGAGTGACACTCCGTCTCCAAAAAAAAAAAAAAAAAAATTAACCAAGCATGGTGGTGGGTGCCTGTAATCCCAGCTACTCAGGAGGCTGAGGCAGGAGAATCGCTTAAACCTGTGAGATGGAGGTTGCAGTGAGCCGAGATTGCACCACTGCATTTCAGCCTGGGTGACAGAACGAGACTTTGTCTCAAAAATAAATAAATAAATAAAGACAAACTGCGTACACCATAGCACTATGGAGCTTAGGTGCCAAATTGCTGCTTAGACAAGAGACGAGCATGTCCCCAATCTCTGCACAGCACAGGATGGCATCTGGCGGGAATCTCAGCATAGCAGTGGAGCAGAAGTGCCAGGAAGTAGCGTTCCCACTGGAGATCCTGGCCACAGTGGCTATGTCGAAGAACCACAATACAGTGGTTCCTAGTAATGAACTTCAGTAGTGATACAAAATTAGAGCATGTATGGACTTGTTCCTGAGCACAAGTGAAACATCCATGAAATTACAGATGAGCTGGGGTTCCTACATATGTCAGGAAGGGATAATGAGGATGCTAAATTCAGGTCTTACTAATGTTCCTGTCACCTTGTTTACACCCACTGGCTGTGAAGGCCAAGGATGTTCAGGTTACATTGCAATATTAAAATTGTGGGAAATGACTGCAGCTTCTCTTTCTTTCATTATTTTCTAATTTACAGATAGCTCTTCTCTGTTTCTTAATTAACTCCTCCAAAAAAAAAGTATATATATTCATTTGTTCAATTTTAGATTGTGAGTATCCCAATAGAATTTAATCTTTTCCTAGGGAGGAGAAATAAAAATTCTAATTAGAAAGCACAGGCCAAAAGAAATTTAGATGAGGAGGATGCTATGGAAAATACTAGACCTTTCTTTATGGTTAGAGGCTTGTAATGTCTGCTGCGTCACAGACCCCCCTTTGAGACTCTGTGGACACTCTAAGCTTCTCTACAGGAAAAGTTCATTTGCAAGAGTACATCGGAAGCCCATTCACTACCCCCTATCTTGGAAGCAGAAGGACCCTAGAATTACACATATCCCTGTCTTGTGGACTGAATGCTCATGTGCTCCCCCTCACTCATATGTTGAAGCCCTAAACCCATAGTGTGATGGTATTAGAAAGTGAGCCTTTGGGAGGTCATTCCATTTAGATGAGGTGACAGATGTAGAGCCCCCATGATGGGATTAATGCCTTTTTAAAAATAGGAAGACCTGCCATCCTGTGTTCCAGCATGTGTGCGCTTAATCTCAGCTGGTCCACCCGAGGCCCCCTGAGGACCAATCCTAGTCCCCTGCGTGGCCCCTTATCCGTTCCGACATGATGAAAGAAATGATCATGAACCAGGAAAAACTCCCCAAACTGCAGGCACGAATGCACATTGGTGGGAAAGGAACTGCTCACAGAAAGAAGGTGGTTCATAGAGCAGCCACAGCAGATGATCAAAAACTTCAGTTCTCCTTAAAGAAGTGAGGGGTAAACAGTATCTCTGGCATTGAAGAGGTGAATATGTTTACAAACCAAGGAACAGTGATCCACTTTAACCACCCTAAGGTTCAGATATCTCTGGCAGCGAACACTTTCGCCATTATAGGCCATGCTGAGACAAAGCAGCTGACAGAAACGCTATCCAGCGTCTTAAACCAGCTTGGTGCAGACAGTCCAACTGGTTTAAGGAGACTGGCTGAAGCTCTGCCCAAACAATCTGCGGATGGAAAAGCACCACTTGCTACTGGAGAGGAGGATGATGATGAAGTTCCAGAGCTTGTGGACAATTTGGATGAGGCTTCCAGGAATGAGGCAAACTGAATTGAGTCAACTTCTTAAGATAAAACTTGAAGAAGTTACTGGGAGCTGCTATTTTATAAGAAATGTTTGTTTATGGACCTGATAAAATCTAGATCTCTAATATCTTTAAGCCCAAGCCCCTTGGACACTGCAGCTCTTTTCAGTTTTTGCTTCTACACAGTTCAATCTTTGCAACTTATTAAACCGAAGAAACCTGGGAATAAAGTTTGTAACAAGGGTTAATAAAGTTCTTTGTGTAGTAAAAAAAAAAAAAAAAGAAAAGAAAAGAAAAGAAAAAGAAAGTAAAAGAAGAAGAGGAGACCCAAAAGCTTCCTTTCTCTGCCGTGTGAATATGTAATGAGAAGGCAGCTGTCAACAAGCAGGGATAGGGTCCTCACCAGATGTTGAATCTGCTGGCACCTTGATATTTATTTGTTTATTTATTTATTTAAGACACAGTTTCACTCTGTAGCCAGGCTAGAGTGCAGTGCAACCTCACTGCAACCTACACCTCCCTCCACCTCCCGGGTTCAAGTGATTCTCCTGCCTCAGCCTCCCAAGTAGCTGGGACTACAGGCATGTGCCACCACGCCCAGCTGATTTTTGTATTTTTAGTATAGACAGGGTTTCACCATGTTGGCCAAGATGGTCTCGATCTCTTGACCTCGTGATCCACCCACCTTGGCCTCCCAAAGTGCTGGGATTACAGGCGTGAGCCACCGTGCCCGGCCTGGCACCTTGATCATAATCAGCCTCCAGAACTGTGAGAAATACATGTCTGTTGTTAAGCCACCCAGTCTGTGGTATTTTGTTATGGCAGCCTAAACAGACTGAGGCACCCAGGTTGGACGCACTTGTGTTTTTTACCTCTGTGCTTTTTGCGTGCCAACTAATACAAATGTTATACTTTGTAATCTAAGTCCCAAGTGTCAACCCTAAATCTGAAAGGTTAATAGAAGCTCAACATAAATACTCCTAAATCTCCTGAAATGATTTCAATTAAATAAGACTGGCTTTTGAGAGACATTAAAATGTACTGACATTGAAAGAAAAAAATGTGTCTTTTCACTTAATTGTTAAAATCACCCCATCTATATCCTGCCCACATAATTCTCAACTAATAATAGCCTATTTCACTCAGTGTCAGCAAAGAATACAGAATGCTGTAATCCACATGTATGTTATTTTGTTGCACATGCCTGAAAACTATAATTAGCAGATATTTTCTTCAAAATCAAGTCAAACATTTTTGAGAGTTTTTTCTTGCTTACAGAAAATTCAGGAGCAAACAGCTTGGAAAAGTGTTTTTTATAAAAAGACAAGGAAAACAATCCCTGTTCTATCTTACATGATGATTCGACTTTGAATCTGTCACCATATTTACTAATTCTTTTAAAATTACATCTGAAATTGTGTGACTTGAAGCAAAGAATATACCATCATGATGCAAATGTCAAAGAAAACACATCGAAAAAGATGAAAGCAAGTGAAGGCCATAGAAGTCCCTAAAAATGACTGATTGGGTTTAAAGATATGACAATCACTGGTGACCTTAGCAAGAGGCATTTGTTACTGATAAATGCAAAGGTACAATTGCAGTGGGTTAAAAAAAATTCGGGCACCTCCATATACAATGGATTACTCTGTAGTGGCTAAACAGATTGAGGTGCATCTATAAGTGCAAAGCTAGAAATATGTCTATGAGGAAAGCAAGTTTGCCAAACAACGTGAATAGCATGATTTGCAAAAGTAAAATTATCAGTGTATAAAAATATATGTAGATATAGATAGAGCCTTATTTGTATATTTGTAAATGCATGAGAGAATTGTCTAAAAGGACATATATTTGTACCAGAGGCCTTTTGAGGCCCCAGATTGCCTACCCTCAGTCCATCTCTGATTTCAGCCATAGCTATGTAGGTGGTTCCACACACGCTCTGACTGTAGTGGTGATGTCCCACTGAAAGAGCATGCCGGTGGTCTTTTCATACTCTGCCTTGGGGACTTCTCAAGGAAGCCCACTTAGCCTTGCAAACAAGAGCCAGCTAGGAAAAGTGAGTGAGCAACACTCAACCAATGTAGAATGAGAGCTACTGTATAAATTCCCCAGCCCCACCACAGCCTTCAAGTGGACAAGTCTGGGAGTCATCCTGTATACTTTTTAAAATTGCAGTAAAATATACACAATATAAATTTACCATTATAATCTTTTTTTTTTTTTTAGACGGAGTCTCCCTCTGTCACCTAGGTTGGAATGCCGTGGTGCCATCTCGGCTGACTGCAGCCTCCACCTCCCAGGTTCAAGCAATTCTCCTGCCTCAGCCTCCCCAGTAGCTGGGACTGTAGGCATGTGCTGCCATGCCTGGCTAATTTTTGTATTTTTAGTAGTGATGGAGTTTCACGATGTTGGCCAGGATGGTCTTGATCTCCTGACCTCATGATCTGCCCACCTAGACCTCCCAAAGTGCTGGGATTACAGGCATGAGCCACCACACCCAGCTATTACTTTTAAAGGCTGAATAATATTCCATTGTATGTATATATCAACTTTTGTTCATACATTCATCTGCTGAGGGGGCATTTGGTTTTTCCACATTTTGAATATTGTGAATAACACTGCTATGAACATGGCGTACAAGTATTTGTTTGAGTCCCAACTTTAAATTCTTTGGGGTATATACTGTGGAGTGAAAATGCTAGGTCATATGCTAATTCTAAGTTTATTGTGTTTGCTTGTTTTTAACATGCTCCATGGAATAACTATTTTATTTTTTTTACTTATTTTATTATTATTATTATTTTTTTTGAGACAGAGTCTCGCTCTGTCTCCCAGGCTGGAGTGCAGTGGCTCCATCTCGGCTCACTGCAAGCTCCGCCTTCCGGGTTCACACCATTCTCCTGCCTCAGCCTCCCCTGAGTAGCTGGGTCTACAGGCGCCTGCCACCACGCCCGGCTAGTTTTTTGTATTTTTTAGTAGAGACAGGGTTTCCCCACGTTAGCCAGGATAGTCTCAATCTCCTGACCTCGTGATCCGCCTGCCTCTGCCTCTCAAAGTGCTGGGATTACGGGTGTGAGCCACCGTGCCCAGCCCTATGTTATTTTATTTTTTTAGTAAGTTTAACTTTCACAAGTCCTGGTGGAATTGAACCTCAGAATTTTGATGATAGCCCCTATGTTGCCGCCTCCTGCTTCTCTCCCTCTCTCTCTTGCTCCCTGTGACTTTCACATGGTCTAACTGCACCTAAGTCCTCAAGTCCCTGTCTCAGGCTCTACTTTTTGGGGAACCCAAGCTAGGACAACATCCACCTATAAGGGTGATCACCTCTGATAATTAGGATTAGAGAGAAGGAAACATTTACTCTTAAAACTTTCGTACCTGTATCACTTTGTAGTCTTTTCAAGTTTTTAGGATCATAAGAAGTCAAAGTCACAGCATTATTCTCTTCTGTGAAACATACATAAGTGATTACTCCAAAACAAACCACAGGCTGAACATTCTTACGAATTTGTGCCATTACAGTAAGTCATAGAGTTTTAGAGGTTAATTTTTTAAAGATTCTTAAATTATTGATCCTAGATGGTGCTTGTGTTAGTCTGTCCTCACATTGCTATAAAGAAACACCTAAAACTGGGTAATTCATAAAGAAAATAAGTTTAATTGGCTCACAGGTCTGCAGGCTGTACAGGAAGAATGAAGCTGGCATCCGCTTAGCTCTGGGGAGGCCTCAGGAAACTTTCAATCATGGTGCAAGGCAAAGAGGGAGCAAGGTGTCTCACATGATGCAGAAGGAAGACAGAGAGGACGGAGGTGTTACACACTTTTGCACAACAAGATCTTGCAAGAACTCACTTTCAGGAGAACAGAACACAAGGGGATGGTGCTAAACTATTCATAAAGGATCAACCTTGATGAGCCAGTCACCACCTCCCACCAGGCCCCACCTCCAATACTGAGGATTACAATTGAACATGAGATTTGGGCAGGAACACAGATCCAAACCATATCAATTCTCTTGTCCTTTAGACTAAACTAGCAGACTCTTGACTAACTCACCTGGAGATTTAGGTATTTATGTTCTCCCCTCCATACAGTTTCAGGATATTTTATCCATTCAAAACCCTAAAAGCTC
>NW_016823670.1:679679-697495 GCF_001698545.2 Rhinopithecus bieti
CTTGTCCTTTAGACTAAACTAGCAGACTCTTGACTAACTCACCTGGAGATTTAGGTATTTATGTTCTCCCCTCCATACAGTTTCAGGATATTTTATCCATTCAAAAACCCTAAAAGCTCACATGATAGACCAGGTGATTTCTTTTATTTATTTATTTATTTATCTATTTATTTATTTATTTATTTTTCTTTTTTGAGACGGGGTCTCACTTTGTCACCCAGGCTGGAGTGCAGTGGCACGATCTCGGCTCACTGCAAGCTCCGCCTCCCAGGTTCACGTCATTCTCCTGCCTCAGACTCCCTCTGAGTAGCTGGGACTACAGGCGCCCGCCACCACACCCGGCTAATTTTTTGTATTTTTTTAGTAGAGATGGGGTTTCACCATGTTAGCCAGGATGGTCTTGATCTCCTGACCTTGTGATCTGCCCACCTGGGCCTCCCAAAGTGCTGGGATTACAGGCCTGAGCCACCGCACCCAGCCAATAGACCAGGCGATTTCTTACTGAGCATTCCAGCTGTGAGAATCTATGAAAATAAGAGGAAGATATGTGTGTGATGGTCAAAGAAAGGAGAGGAGACTATTCATCTTAGTACACCTCAATCTCTGTTGGATTCTTCCTAATTATAGATATTCTGTGGCTGAGGTTTTTTATACCATCATAAATTAAGTTGTTTGTTGCTGGATCAGTTCTTAGCTGGAGTCATTCCAATGCCCCGCTCGGAGAAACAGCTATTTTATTTAATTTAGGATGTGCTGGCAAGACTACCAAACATCAGCGAGAACCTGGAAACATTCTTAAACAGAAGGCATGATACACAGCTACCATGTCAATAATCTCTTGGCTTTCCATTTTGATTTGTGGATATTGTTTAAAGAGAGTCAAAGGGAAGAAAGTGAATTTGGAAACATTAACCAGGTTGGTAGGGAATAGGATCCCTTCCGCTTTCCCAGTAGTTCAGAAGAAGTTCTTTTTATATTTTTATTATGTGCTACTGTTCCCCATCATAGGTAGGTGAGCATTAGAATCAACCTGAGTGACTTTTTTCTTTTCTTTTTTTGATACAGGGTCTCACTCTGTTGCCCAGGATGGAGTGCAGTGGTGCGAGCACAGCTCACTGCAGCCTCAACCTCCTGGACTCAATCAATCCTTCTGCTTCAATTGATCCTGCCGTCTTAGCTTCCTGAGTAACTGCCCAGACACTGTCACCACTTGCCTGCTTAATTAAAAAAAAAATTTTTTTTAGAGACGGGGTCTTGCTATGTTGCCCAGGCTGGTCTCAAACTCCTAGTTTCAAGCAATCCTCCCTCAGCCTTCCAAAGTGCTAGGATTACAGGCATGAGCCACCATGCCAGACCCATCAATATATATTTATTTGGACCTCTGAGCTCAACCCAGCTCCAGATGGATACAATTGAGTCAAAGATCCACATGGAGAAAACTACCCTGCTAACCTCTGCCCAAATCCCTGTCTTACACAATCATGGTTTCTTACAAAACTAAATGTACATTTAGCATATAATCCAGTGATCATACTCTTTGATATTCGCTAAAGGAGTTGAAAGCTTATGTCCACACAAAAACCTGCACACAACGTTTAAGCAGCTCTATTCACAATTGCCAAAACTTGGAAGCAATCAATTCACCTTTAGTAGGTGAATGGATGATAAATAAACTGTAGTACATCTAAGCAATGGAATATTATTCAGTGCTAAAAAAGAAATGAGGTGTCAAACCATGGAAAGACACGGAGGAACCTTAAATGCATGTTACTAAAGTTAATCTGAAAACACTGTGCGATTTCAACTATATAATATTCTGCAAAAGGAAAAACTATGGAGACAATACAAATATCAATGGTTGCCAGGGATTAAGGGGAGTACGGGTTGAAGAGGTAGAGCACAAAAAATATTTAGGGCAGTGAAACTATTCTGTATGATACTATAATGGAGGATACATGTCAGTATACATTTGTGCAACCCCAAAGGATGATAGCAAGAGTGAACCCTAATGTAAACCATGGACTTTGGGTGATTATGATGTGTCAATGTAGGTTCATCAGTTGTAACAAATGTACCACTCTGTACATCTGGTGCATTGAAAATGGGGGAGGCTATTCATATGGAAGGGGAGGAAGTATCTGAAATACCTTCCTCTCAATTTTACCATGAACCTAAAATCTCTTTTAAAAAATTAAGACTTTAAAATAAATAAATACCACTCTCTCTATACACTGTTACCACATGAACGCCAGGATATATTGTTGTATCAGTTATCTATCACTACCTAACAAATTACTCCAAAACGTAATTACTTAAAATAATAACTTATTAGTTCTCATGATTGTGTAATGAATACACTAGTTTCATTACACTATTTTCTCTACTTTTATATATGTTTGTATTTTAAAATACAAATATTTATTAAGGAGCTAGATAAAACACAATCGGTAGAATCACAGAATTCTACAAGCAATTCTTTTTTTTTTTTTTTTTTTTTGAGACAAAGTCTCACTCTGTTGCCCAGGCTGGAGTGCAGTGGCGTGATCTCGGCTCACTGCAACCTCCACATCCCAAGTTCAAGTGATTCTTGTGCCTCAGCCTCCCGAGTAGCTAGGATTACAGGTGCACGCCACCACGCCTAGTTAATTTTTGTATTTTTAAATTAGAGACCAGGTTTCATCATGTTGGCCAGGCTGGTCTCAAACTCCTGTTCTCAGGTGATCCACCCACCACCTCGGCCTCCCAAAGTGCCGGGATTACAGGTGTGAGCCACCATGCCTGGCCTAAGCTTCTCTTTTTACTATAATATTTTCCCTAAATTATCACCTATTTGGTGAGGAGGTCTTATGCATCTTGGTATACTTTAGTCTTAGCACAGTGACCACCATATAGTAGTCACTCAATAAGTGTTTATTAAATGATAATCACTTTTTGTGATATAAGATCTCACTCTGTCATCCAGGCTAGAGTGCAGTGGCACCATCATAGCTCTCTGCTGCCTTGACTTCTTGGGCTCAAACCATCCTCCCACCTCAGTCTCCCAACTAGTTGGGACTACAGATGCATGCTACCATACTTGGCTAATTTTTTCCTTTTTTTGGTATTTTTTGTAGAAATGGGGTTTCACCATATTATCCAGGCTGGTCTCAAACTCCTGGACTCAAGCCATCTGCCTGCCTTAACCTCCCAAAATGCTAGGATTACAGGTGTAAGCCATGGCACCCAGCTGATAACCACTTTTAACGTCAGTATAAAACACTATTTTTGTGATCAAATTTATTCAGTCACCTACGAAATTTAAACGCTTCTGATTCTGTTCATAGGTGCTGGCAATACAATGGCCTCTGACAGTCTTCACCTGTAAGACTGTGTACTCCACGTTCAGAGTCATGCTGTGTAGGTATTCCTGCACTAAGTCCTCCTAGCAGTGCTGTATCAAACCTCAGTTATCAACAGGCTTTTCTGATCAAGTGCCCTTTCTCTCATGTGCTTCTCAGAAATAACTGAAATCTTGGCATACTTTCTGTTCTTGCTGCAGTTCAGAGGCTTTGGCCAAATGCTAAGCCTCTGAAATTTCTGCTCCTAATTTACTGAATTTGAGCACTAGCTGGTTAGTGGGAGGTAAGAGGAAATCCAGCCAGAACCCAAAGAAGAAATTATCTGGGAAAGAAAACCTAAATATAAAATGATAGGCTATTTATGTGTTTGTCGAATTTTAAAAGAAAACTTGATATAACTTTTACAACCTATGAATGTTTGTCAAAATTCCTTAGTCTAGTGTGGTGGGCATGTGCAATGAGATGTTGACCATATAAACTTAGAAGAAGAAGCTCACATATGGGAGGAATTATGTGAATTTCCTTCCAGCTGAAGGTAAATCTTATTAATGTGAGACAGTTTACAGTGGGATAACAGAGGTTTCATAAAGGTATCCGCCTGTGTTTCTGAAGGGCCCTGACAAATGGCACTGCACAATGGAAAAAGCAGCAGAACATAATTGCGTCTTTAATTGATCTGGTGACTTCTAGATATCAAAAATATTGGAAAGCCATACATTATGAAAAATATCTTGGCTTCCTCTTTCCAAGATACTCTTGGCCACTAAATTGATGTTCTTGTAGGAGACATCTGCTTGTAGGTGATGACTGAGAAATGGAATAAGAACACAGCATAGATCTTCTGCCCCCGATTCCCTACTCTGCCAGCCATTGCTAGTACATGTGGGTGTTAATTTGGTAACTGTCCCAGATTTCATAAAAGCAGGGATGGCTTTCAGTTAAAAATGGCAACTTGAGGATGCATTTAACTACCTTTTATTCCATCCAAGTTTTCCATTGAAATAATCTGCAGATGTCGTAAATAGGGAACATCTTATAGCAATGCTGATCATTGAAGGAATTTTTGCTAAAGACCATACAGGTAAAGGCATGAAGAAAGGCCTATCACCCCAGGTTTCTATGTAGTCTGGAAATTTAACGAAAAGAGATATTATCAAAATCTGACTCTAACCTTCAGTGCAGTAGTAAGAGCTGGAGCTAATGACAGGTTATTGGTAGCCTTGTAAGGGGTCCGTCTAGGGAGTGCATGGCATGCCAGAGCCATAAGGAGCAGGGATCTTGTGGTCTTTCCATGCTGGGAATAAGCAAAGGGGCTGCCACAGCTCTCTCCCAAAGAAGTCAGTTCTGCCAGAAAAAGAATGGAACTTCTTCCCCAGCTGACTTCAGGCTGCCACCATGAACTTTGAAAAGAAACTCTTTGGCCGAAGGGACAGACTCCTGTTATCTTTCTTCTACCCTTAGGCTGCTGGATTTCTGAACCAAATAAGTAAAAGTACAATAAGTTGAAATATTTCCCCCTTCCCCTTATCTTGAGTGGTCTGGAACTTCAAACTCACACAATTTCTAAAAGAACTTAAACCGATACGGGACAAACTCTAATCTCAATCTTTAATTCAGTATAAGACTGAAAATAAGAAAAGACAGTGCAAGTCAAAAAAAGATACCAATCTGAGTGATGATTCAAGTAATGACATAAAATATTCCTTTATGAAATTTTAGAAACTTTCTGATTAGTTGAACAGGATTTTGCATGTTGGACGACAGAGTAAGTAGTCATTAAAAAGAAGGAAACCTGAGGTGAGAAAATACTGAGGAAACAGAAAACTTGATTGTCAAGTTCCAAACAATTCAATGAATTAGAACTCAAGCTCCAGGCAATCCTCCCAGAATTTAGGGGAACAAAACAAAGAAACAACAAGGACAAAGGAAAAGAGCTGCGAAGAATAAATCCAGACAATCCAAACTGACTCTGACAGTTTAAAATAAACAAATATATAATATTAATATATTGGAGAACCTGAAAATATTAGATAAATTAACCTAAATGCTAGATTGTAAAAAGACCAATCATACAAACTACTAGAAAGACTAAATAAGAAAATATTTTTAAAAAGCAAAATATGCAAAATTATCAATCTATAACCATAGATTTGACAGATATTATAATTTATTTTAAAATCTTTTACATGCACCTGGTTATATAATTAAAATTCTTAAAGGAAAATATAAATTATAAATATATGTGTAAAATTAATTAAAATGTTTAAATGTACCTCAAAAGTGGAAAAGCTCAAGTATTTAATTTTGACAAAAGAAATTGAAAACAAAGCAACTTTCACAAAGTCATACCTTTTATAAGAAGGGAAGCATGAATTTGAAATTTTACAGCATCTAAAAAAAATACAGACTGCTGTCCAATTTATTTTAAAACCTTCCATAATGCTAATAGCAAACCTGACCAAAATAGCAAATACACACACACATATGCACACAGGCACATGCACACACATATACCCCATGTAGACTAATTTTACTTTATATAGACAGAAATGACAAAAATAAAACACCAGAAAAATCAAATGCCTACTGTAACAAAATGATAATACGCTATGACAATAGTTATTTCAGTAATGCAAGGATCATTCAATCTTAGAAAATCTACAGTATTGTATCAATATATCAAAAGAGGAGAAAAATGCATTATAATTTCTATAGGTTTGATATATCTATGAAAGATCTTTTATATAAATCAACATCATTTTCTGATGAAATCTCTAAACTAAGACATTTTCTTAATACGATGAAGACATTTTTTCTTTCTTTCTTTCTTTTTCAAACAAGCCATCAGGACCATAGTTAAGTGAAACCTAGGTATATTTCCATTGAAGTTTGGAATATTGAGTGTTCTCAATATTCTTATTAAAGCAATAAGACCAAAAGAAAGAGTGAATACAAATGGAATTACATTAATGCAACTATTAAATGGACACATTTTAATCCCATCCTCTCCCACCATAAATCATGTTTCTTTATAGCCTCTTACCCTTGGGGGACTTATAAATTCAGGGCAGAAAACTAATATGCTTTGCCAAATTATTGTGCTTGCCATGTGATATATTAAGAATTAATTTCTTGGCTGGGCATGGTGGCTCACACCTGTAATCTCAGCACTTTGGGAGGCTGAGGTGAATGGATCACCTGAGGTCAGGAGGGCAAGACCAACCTGGCCAACATGGTGAAACCCTGTCCCTACTAAAAATAGAAAAAACTAGCCAGGCATGGTGGCGCACATCTGTAATCCCAGCTACTTTGGAGGCTGCGGCAGGAGAATTGCTTGAACCCGGGAAGTGGAACTTGCAGTGAGCCGAGACTACACTACTGCTCTCCAGCCTGTGTGACACAGGGAGACTCTGTCTCAAAAAAAAAAAAAGAAAGAAAAGAAAGAAATAAAAGAAAAGAAAAGAATTAATTTCCTCTCCTATGTAGGAACCAAGGCTGGTGTTACAGTAAGACAATCAAGTCAAGGATATAAAACTACAGGGTCAGACTCTGTCTTTATTTAAAATTGTCACATTTTGTTCATCATAGATTTTTTTCATATTAATGTTGATTTTTAAAATATTGTGTTAAGCTACAATTTATCTTGATTATGAGGTTTTTGGTGGCCTCTTACATTCTGCCCCGAGACAAGCACCTGACTTGCCTCACCCGTGTCCTGGCCCCGAATGGGCTAGTTTTACAATTATGCTTCATAACTTGCAAAATTCATATAAGAATTCTTTTGAATTTACTCAATATTACAAATTTTCAAAACTAAATTTAAAAAATAAAGAAGAAAAGAAGGCTAAGAAAAGAATTCTGGAGGGTCTCCAAATTTTGGTAACCCAGAAGAGGAGATGTTGCAAGCCAAGGAGCCTGAGCAGGAGAGGCCAGTAAGGATGGAGGAAAAACAGACAGTGGCATTTTCCAAGAATGGTAATATTCTTTTGGGTCAAGGCAGCTGCTGCTGTAAATAGCTAGACAATTCCCTGCTAAGTGTACTTCTTTTCGGTCACCTAGACGGTGCCTTCAGAAATCTCACCTAATAATAGCCTAGCTGTAAGAAGAAAACACGTTGTGCATTCATGCATATGAAACATAAATTACAATGCAAAATTATGAAAAGCTATATTTTTTGGCAATCAACGGTTTGGGTTTTGTTTTTAGCATTTTGAGTTGTCAACATGGCTTGCTGAATTCACTTGAGCAATTGCTATGCTTTGACTTGTCTTTAGTGGTGATTTCTGAGATTTTGATGCACCTGTCACCTAAGCAGGGTACACTGTACCCAATGTGTAGTCTTTTATGTCTCACCTCCCTCCCACCCTTCCTCCCGAGTCCCCAAAGTCTATTATATAATTCTTTTTTTTTTTTTAATTATACTTTAAGTTCTGGGATACGTGTGCAGAACGTGCAGATTTGTTACATAGGTATATATGTGTCATGTTGGTTTGCTGCACCCATCAACCCGTCATCTACATTAGGTATTTCTCGTAATGCTATCCTTCCCCTTGTGCCCCACCCCTTGACAGGCCCTGATGCATGTTGTTCCCCTCCCTGTGTCCCATATGTTTCATTTTCAGCTCCCACTTATGAGTGAGAACATGTGGTGGTTGGTTTTCCGTTCCTGTGGTATGTTTGCTGAGAATGATTGGCTCCAGCTTCATCCATGTCCCTGAAAGGACATAAACATCCTTTTTATGGCTGCATAGTATTCCAATAGTGTATATGTGGCCCACATTTTCTTTATCCAGTCTATCACTGATGGGCATTGGGTTGGTTCCAAGGTGTTTGATATTGTGAATAGTGCTTCAGTAACATACATGTGCATGTGGTTCCTTTATAGTACAATGACTTACAATCCTTTGGTATATACCCAGTAAATGGATTGCTGGGTCAAATGGTAGTTCGGTTCTACATCCTTGAGGAATGACCACACTGTCTTCCACAATGGTTGAGGCTAATTTAACACATCCCACCAACAATGGTAAAAGCATTCCTAATGTTCCAAATCCACCCACCGCGTCCAGCACCTGTTGTTTCCTGACTTTTTTAATGATCACCATTCTAACTGGTGTGAGATGGTATCTCATTGTGGTTTTGATTTACATTTCTATGATAACCAGTGATGATGAGCTTTTTTTCATATGTTTGTTGGCTGCATAAATATCTTCTTTTGAGAAGTGTCTGTTCATATCCTTTGTCCACTTTTTGATGGAGCTGTTTGTTTTTTCCTTATAAATTTGTTTAAGTTCCTTGTAGATTCTGGATATTAGCCCTTTATCAGATGGATAGATTGCAAAAATTTTCTCCCGTTCTGTAGGTTGCCTGTTCACTCTGATGACAGTTTCTTTTGCTGTGCAGAAGCTCTTTAGTTTAATTAGATCCCATTTATCAATTTTGGCTTTTGTTGCCCTTGCTTTTGGTGTTTTGAAGTCATGAAGTCTTTGCCCATGCCCATGTCCTGAATGATATTGCCTAGGTTTTCTTCTAGGGTTTTTATGGTTTTAGGTCTTATGTTTAAGTCTTTAATCCATCTTGAGTTAATTTTGTATAAGGTTTAAGGAAGGGGTCCAGTTTCAGTTTTCTTCATATGGCTAGCCAGTTTTCCCAGCACCATTTATTAAACAGTGAATCCTTTCCCTATTGCTTGTTTTTGTCAGGTTTGTCGAAGATCAGTTGTCGAAGATGGTTGTAGATGTGTGGTGTTATTTCTGAGGCCTCTGTTCTTTTCCGTTGGTCAATATATCTGTTTTGGTAGCAGTACCATGCTGTTTTTGGTTACTGTAGCCTGGTAGTATAGTTTGAAGTCAGGTAGCATGATGCCTCCAGCTTTGTTCTTTTTGCTTAGGATTGTCTTGGCTATATGGGCTCTTTTTTTTGGTTCCATATGAAATTTAAAGTAGTTCTTTCTAATTCTGAGAAGAAAGTCAATGGCAGTTTGATGCGAATAGCATGAAATCTATAAATTAATTTGGGCAATATGGCCACTTTCAAGGTACTGATTCTTCCTATTCATGAGCATGGAATGTTTTTCCATTCATTTGTGTTCTCTCTTATTTCCTTAAGCAGTGGTTTGTAGCTCTCCTTGAAGGGGTCCTTCAAATTCCTTGTAAGTTGTGTTCCTTGGTATTTTATTCTCTTTGTAGCAATTGCAAATGGGAGTTCACTCATGATTTAGCTCTCTGTTTGTTGTTATTGATGTATAGGATGCTTGTGATTATTGCACAATGATTTTGTATCCTGACACTTCGCTAAAGTTGCTTATCAGCTTAAGGAGTTTTGGAGCTGAGTCAATGTTTTTGTGTTTGGGGGTCGGGGGGGACGGAATCTCACTCTGTTGCCCAGGCTCGAGTGCAGTGGCGATGTCTGCTTACTGCAGCCTCTGCCTCCCAGGTTCAAGCAATTCTTCTGCCTCAGCCTCCCGAGTAGCTGGGACCACAGGCACATGTCACCATGCCCAGCTAATTTTTGTATTTTTAGTAGAGACGGGGTTTCACCATATTGCCAGGCTGGTCTCGAACTCCTGACCTCGTGACCCGCCCTCCTCAACCTCCCAAAGTGCTGATATTACAGGCATGAGCCACCACGCCTCGCTGACGATGGGTTTTTCTAAAAATCCAATCATGTCGTCTGCAGATAGAGACAATCTGACTTCCTCTCTTCCTATTTGAGTACCATTTATTTCTTTCTCTTGCCCGATTGTCCTGCAGAACTTCCAATACTATGTTGAATAAGAGTGGTGAGACAGAGCATACTTTTCTTGTGCCAGTTTTCAAAGGGAATGCTTCCAGCTTTTGCCCATTCAGTGTCATATTGGCTGTGTGTTTGTCATAAATAGGTCCTATTATTTTGAGATACGTTTTATCAATACTTAGGTATTGAGTGTTTTTAGCATTTATTGAGTATACTAATAGGTCCTATTATTTTGAGATACGTTTTATCAATACTTAGGTATTGAGTGTTTTTACGTTTATTGATTTACATATGTTGAACCAGCCTTACATTCCAGAGATTAAGCTGACTTGATCATGGTGGATAAGCTTTTTGATGTGCTACTGGATTCGGTTTGCCAGTATTTTATTGAGGATTTTTGCATCGATGTTCATCAGGGATATTGGCCTGAAATGTTCTTTTTGTTTGTGTCTCTGCCAGGTTTTGGTATCAGGATGATGCTGGCTTCATAAATTGATTTATGAGGAGAAGTACTTCTTTTTCTACTGTTCGGAATATTTTCAAAAGGAATGGTACCAGCTCCTCTTTGTAATTCTGGTAGAATTCGACTGTGAATCCATCTGGTCCTTGACTTTTTTGGGTTGGTAGGCTATTAATTACTGCCTCAGTTTCAGAGCTTATTATTGGTCTATTCAGGAATTTGACTACTTCCTGGTTTCGTCTTGGGAGGATGAATGTGTCTAGGAATTTATCCATTTCTTCTAGATTTTCTAGTTTATTTTCATAGAGATGTTTACAGTATTCTCTGATAGTGGTTTGTATTTCCGTGGGATCAGTGGTGATATTTCCTCTATCAATTTTATTGTGTCTATTTGACTCTTCTCTCTTTTCTTCTTTATTAGTGTGGCTAGCAGTCTATCTGTTAATCTTTTCAAAAAACCAGCTCCTGGATTCACTGATTTTTTGAAGGGTTTTCTGTGTCTCTATCTCCTTCAGTTCTGCTGTGATCTTAGTTATTTCTTGTCTTCTGCTAGTTTTTGAATTTGTTTGTTCTTGCTTCTCTAGTTCTTTTAATTGTGATGTTAGGGTGTCGATTTTAGATCTTTCCTACTTTCTCCTGTGGGCATTTGGTGCCATGAATTTCCCTCTAAACACTGCTGTAGCTGTGACCGAAAGATTCTGGTATGTTGTGTCTTTGCTGTCACTGGTTTCAAATAACTTATTTATTTCTGCCTTAATTTCATTATTTACCCAGTAATCATACAGGAGCAGGTTGTTCAGTTTTTGTGTAATTGTGTGGTTTTGAGTGAGTTTCTTAATCCTGAGTTCTAATTTGATTGTACTGTGGCCTGAGAGACTGTTTGCTATGATTTCCGTCCTTTTGCATTTGCTGAGGAGTGTTTTACTTCCGATTATGTAGTCAATTTTAGAATAAGTGCAGTGTGGTGCTGAGGATGTATATTCTGTTGACTTGAGGTGGAAAGTTCTGTAAATGTCTATTAGATCCAATTGGTCCAGAGCTAAGCTCAAGTTCCAAATATCCACGTTAATTTTCTGTTGCATTGATCTAATATTGACAGTGGGGTGTTAAAGTCTCCCATTATTATTGTTTGGGAGTCCAATTCTCTTTGTAGGTCTCTAAGAACTTGCTTAATGAATCTGACTGCTCCTGTATTGGGTGCACATATATTTAGGATAGTTAGCTCTTCTTGTTGCATTGATCCCTTTACCATTATGCAATGGCCTTCTTTGTCTTTTTATTTTTTTTAATATTTGTTGGTTTAAATTCTGTTTTATCAGAGATTAGTATTGCAACCCCTGATTTTTTTTTTTTTTTTTTTTTTTTTTTTTTTTTTTTTTTTTTTTTTTTTTTTTTTNTTTAATTGGGGCATTTCACTCATTTACATTTAAGGTTAATATTATTATGTGTTAATTTGATCCTGTCATATGATGCTAGCTGATTTTTTTGCCCGTTTGTTGATGCAGTTTCTTCATAGTGTCAATGATCTTTACATTTTGGTATGTTTTTGCAGTGGCTGGTACTGGTTTTTCCTTTCCATATTTAGTGCTTCCTTCAGGAGCTCTTGTAAGGCAGGCCTGGTGGTGACAAAATCCCTCAGCATTTGCTTGTCTGTAAAGGATTTTATTTCTCCTTCACTTATGAAACTTAGTTTGGTTGGATATGAAATGCTGGGTTGAACATTCTTTTCTTTAAGAATGTTGAATATTGGACTCCATTCTCTTCTGGCATGTAGGGGTTCTGCTGAGAGATCCACTGTTAGTCTGATGGGCTTCCCTTTGTAGGTAATCCAACCTTTCTCTCTGACTGCCCTTAACATTTTTTCCTTCATTTCAACCTCGGTGAATTTGACGATTATGTGTCTTGGGGTTACTCTTCCTGAGGAATATCTTTGTGGTGTTCTCTGTATTTCCTGAATCTGAACATTGACCTGCTTTACTAGTTTGGGGAAGTTCTCCCAGATAATATCCTGAAGAGGGTTTTCCAACTTGGTTCCATTCTCCCCGTCACTTTCAGGTACACCAGTCAAACGTAGATTTGGTCTTTTCACATAGTCCCATGTTTCTTGGTGTCTCTGTTCATTCCTTTTCATTCTTTTTTTCTCTAATTTTGCCTTCATGCTTTATGTCATTAAGTTGATATTCAGTCTTTGATATCCTTTCTTCCACTGGATTGACTCAGCTATCAATACTGGTGTATGCTTTACAAAGTTCTCATGCTGTGTTTTTCTGCTCCATCAGGTCATTTATGTACTTCTCCAAACTGGCTATTCTAGTTAGCAGTTCCTGTAACCCTTTATCGAGGTTCTTAGCTTCCTTGCATTGGGTTAGAACATGCTCCTTTAGCTCTGAGGAGTTTGTTATTACCCACCTTCTGAAGCCTACTTCCGTCAATTCATCAAACTCATTCTCCATCCAGTTTTGGTCCCTTGCTGGCGAGGAGTTGTGATCCTTTGGAGGAGAAGAGGCATTCTGGTTTTTGGAATTTTCAGTCTTTTGTGCCAGTTTTTCCTCATCTTCGTGGATTTATCTACCTTTGGTCTTTGAGGTGACCTTCAAATGGGGTTTTGTGTGGGCATCCTTTTTGTTGATGTTGATGCTATTGCCTTCTTTTTGTTAGTTTTCCTTCTAACAGTCGGTCCCCTCTTTTGCAGGCCTGCTGGAGTTTGCTGAAGGTTCACTCCAGACCCTATTTTCCTGGGTATCACCAGTGGAGGCTGCAGAACAGCAAAGATTGCTTTGCCTGCTCCTTCCTTTGGAGGCTTCATCCCAGAGGGGCACCCGCCAGATGCCAGCTGGAGCTCTCCTGTATGAGGTGTCTGTTGACCCCTCCTGGGAGGTTTCTCCCTGTCGGGAGGCACAGGGGTCAGGGACCCACTAGAGGAGGCAGTCTGTCCCTTAGCAGAGTTCAAGTGCTGTGCTGGGAGATCCACTGCTCTCTTCAGAGCCAGCAGGCAGGGACATTTAAATCTGCTGAAGCTGCGCCCACAGTTGTCCTTTCCCCCAGGTGCTCTGTCCCAGGGAAATGGGAATTTCATCTATAAGCCCCTGACTGGGGCTGCTGCCTTTCTTTCAGAGATGCCCTGTCCAGAGAGGAGGAATCTAGAGAGGCAGTCTGGCTACAGCCACTTTGCCACACTGTAGTGGCTTCGTCACCCAGTTTGAACTTCCTGGCAGCTTTGTTTATACTGTGAGGGGAAAACCGCCTACTCAAGCCTCATTAATGGTGGATATCCCTCCCCTCACCAAGCTCAAGCATCCCAGGTCAACTTCAGACTGCTGTGCTGGCAGCAAGAATTTCAAGCTAGTGGATCTTAGCTTATAGGGCTCCATGAGGGTGGGATCCACTGAGCTAGACTACTTGGCTTCCTGGCTTCAGTCCCCTTTCAGGTGAATGAACAGTTCTGTCTCGCTGGCACTCCAGGTGCCACTGGGGTAAGAAAAAGAACTCCTGCAGCTAGCTCAGTGTCTGCCCAAACAGCCGTCCACTTTTGTGCTTGAAACTCAGGACCCTGGTGGTGTAGGCACCCAAGGGAATCTCCTGGTCTGTGGGTTGTGAAGACCATGGGAAAAGCATAGTATCTGGGCTGGAGTGCACCATTTCTCATGAAACAGTCCCTCATGGCTTCCCTTGACTAGGGGAGGGAGTTCCCCAACCCCTTGCACTTCCCAGGTGAGGCAATGCCCCACCCAGCTTCTGCTCGCCCTCCATGGGCTGCATCCACTGTCTAACCAGTCCCAGTGAGATGAACCAGGTACCTGGCTGTTAGAAGGAAGTGCACAAATCACCTGCCTTTCTGCATTGGTCTTGCTGGGAGCTGCAGACCAGAATTGTTCCTATTCAGTCATCTTCCCAGCCCCCCTCCTATTATATAATTTTTATGCCTTTTCATCCTCACAGCTTAGTTCTCACTTATAAATGAGAGCATACAATATTTGCTTTTCCATTCCTGAGCTAACTTCACTTAAAACAATGGCCTCCAACTCCATCCAAGTAACAGCAAAGGCCATTATTTTGTTTTGTTTTATGGCTGAGTAGTATTCTATCATGTGTATATACCACATTTTCTTTATCGACTTGTTGGATGATGGGCATTTAGGCTGGTTTCATATTTTTGCAGTTGTGAATCATGCAGCTATAGTCATGCATGTGCATGTGTCCTTTTCATATAATGATTTCTTTTCCTTTGGGTAGATACCCAGTAGTGGGATTGCTGGATCAAATGGTAGTTCTATTTTTAGTTCTTTTTTTTTCCAAACAGAGTCTTGCTCTGTCGCCCAGACTGGAGTGCTGTGGCATGATCTCAGCTCACTGCAAGCTCTGTCTCCCGGGTTCATGCCATTCTCCTGCCTCAGTCTCCCGAGTAGCTGGGACTACAGGCACCCGCCACCTCGCCCGGCTAATTTTTTGTTTTTGTATTTTTATTAGAGATGGGGTTTCACTGTGTTAGCCAGGATGGTCTCGATCTCCTGACCTTGTGATCCACCTGCCTCAGCCTCCCAAGGTACGGAGATTACAGAAGTGAGCCACTGCGCCCAGTCCTACTTTTTGCTCCTTTTTTTTTTTTTCTTTTTGAGACAGAGTCTTGCTCTGTCTCCCAGGCTGGAGTGCAGCGGCACGATCTCGGCTCACTGCAAGCTCCACTTCCTGGGTTCACACCATTCTCCTGCCTCAGCCTCCCAAGTAGCTGGGACTACAGATGCACACCACCACACTTGGCTAATTTTTTATATTTTTAGTAGAGATGGTGTTTCACCATGGAGCCAGGATGGTCTCAGTCTCCTGACCTCGTGATCTGCCCGCCTTGGCCTCCCAAAGTGCTGGGATTACAGTCGTGAGCCACCACACCCGGCCTACTTTTAGTTCTTTAAGGAATCTCCACACTGTTTTCTGTAGTGGTTGTACGAGTTTACATTCCCACCAGCAGTGTAAAAGTGTTCCCTTTTCACCACATTCATGCCAATATTTATTTAGTTTTTAGTTTTTAGTTATGGCCATTCTTGCAGGAGTGAGGTGTTATCTCATTGTGGTTTTCATTTGCATTTCTCTGATAATTAGTGATGTTGAGCATTTTTTCACGTTTGTTGGCTGTTTGTACATCTTCTGAGATATTGTCTATTCATGTCCTTTGCCCTCTTTTTGATAGGATTGCTTTATTCTTGCTGATTTGTTTCAGTTTCTTGTAGATTCTGGATATTAGTCCTTTGGCAGAAGTGTAACTTGCAAAGATTTTTTCCCACTCTGTGAGTTGTCTGTTTACTCTGCTGATTATTATCATTATTATTTTGCCGAGCAGAAACTTTTTAGTTTAATTAGGTCCCAGCTATTTATCTTTGTTTTTGTTGCACTTGCTTTTGGGTTCTTGGTCATAAATTCTTTGCCTAAGCCAATGTCTAGAAGAGTTTTTCCAATGTTATCTTCCAGAATTTTGATGATTTCAGGTCTTAGATTTAAGTCTTTGATCATTTTGAGTTAATTTTTGTGTAAGGTGAGAGATGAGGGTCCCATTTCATTCTTCTACATGTGGTTTGCCAATTATCCCAGCACCATTTATTGTCCTTTCCCCATTTTGTGTTTTTGTCTGTTTTGTCGAAGATCAGTTGGCTATAAGTATTTGACTTTATTTCTGGGTTCTCTATTCTGTTCCATTGGTCTACCTGCCCATTTGTATACCAGTACCACATTGTTTTGGTAACTATAGCCTTGTAATATAGTTTGAAGCTGGGTAATGTGCTGCCTCCAGATTTGTTCTTTTTGGTTACTGTTGCTTTGGCTATGTGAGCACTTTTTTGGTTCCATATGAATTTTAGGATTGTTTTTTCTAGTTCCATGAAGAATGATGATGGTACTTTGATAGAAATTGCATTGAATCTCTAGATTGCTTTTGGCAGTATGGTCATTTTTACAATATTGATTCTAACCATATATGAACATGGGATGTGTTTCCATTTGTTTGTGTCATCTATGATTTCTTTCAGCAGTGTTTTGTAGTTTTCTTTGCAGAGATCTTTCATGTCCTTGGTTAGGTCTCTTCCTATTTTATTTTTTTGCAGCTGTTGTAAAGGTGATTGGGTTCTTAATTTGATTCTCAGCTTAGTCATTCTTGGTATATAGCAGTGCTACTGATATGTGTACACTGATTTTGTATCCTGAAACTTAATTCATTTATTAGATCTAGGACCTTTTTGGATGAGTCATTAGGGTTTGTTTGTTTGTTTGTTTGTTTTTTGACAGAGTCTCACTCTGTTGTCAGATTAGAGTGCAGTGGGATGATCTCGGCTCACTGTAACCTCTGCCTGCTGGGTTCCAGTGATTCTCTTGCCTCAGCCTTCCAAGTAACTGGGACTATAGATGTGTGCCACCATGCCCAGCTAATTTTTGTATTTTTAGTAGAGATGGAGTTTCACCATGTTGGCCAGGATGGTCTCAATCTCTTGACCTCATGATCCGCCCACCTTGACCTCCCAAAGTGCTGGGATTACAGGTGTGAGCCACTGCACCTGGCCATGCTGTCTTTTCATAGTCAATCCTTCCTTTCACCTTTAACCCCTGTCAACCACTCTCCAGGAAAAAGTTTTGCCTTTTCAAGAGTGTCATGTAACTGGTATTCAAGAATATGTAGCTTTTTTGGTATACCGTCATTCAGTATAATGAAATTGAGATCCATTTATATTGTTTGTGCACTGATAGTTCATTATTCTTCATTGTTGCATAGTATTCTATTGTATGGACAAAGCACAGTTTGTTTATCCATTCATCAACTGAAGGTCATCTGGACTATTTCCAGTGTGAGGCAATTATGAATAAAGTTGCTGTAAACATTTACATACAAGTTTTTGCATGAATGTACACTTTCATTTCTCCAGAGTAGTTACATAGGCATGGGATTCCTAAGTCATATGGTAAGTATATGTCTATCTTTATTGGGTATCTCCCAAATTTTTTTCCAAAGAGGCTGTGCCATGCTCCATTCTCACCAGCAATAAATGAGATTTCCAAGTGCTTTGCATCCTCACTATTACTTGGAATTTTCAGGTTTCTTTTTACATTATTTAAGCTGTTCAATATAGGTGTATATTGGTATCTAATTATAATTTCAATTTGCATTTTGCTAAGGATTAATGATATTGAGCATCTTGTTATATGATTATCTGACATCCATATATCTTCTCTGGGGAAATGTCTGTTTAGATCCTTTGCTTATTTTTCTTTAATTGAGCTGTTTGTTTTCATTTTTTTTTTTT